>NW_006399757.1:9773660-9775551 GCF_000299155.1 Elephantulus edwardii | reverse complement strand
GCTTGGGATGAGATTGCCCATCTTTGTGGAGCAGCTGGTAGATTTTATCTGTGTGCCATCAGGACTGCAGTGCAGCTTCCTACCACTAAGCCACCACAGCATGCTTTCTCTTTCTCTCTCCTCTTTCTCTCCTGCTTTCCTCTCTCTCTCCCCTCTCTTTCTCCTTCTCTCCTTTCTTCTTTTCTTCCTCTTTCCCACAGCCCCCTCCCTCTCTCCCTCTCTCTAAAAGTGTCTCTAATATGCTTGTATGTGTGTTTATGTATATATTCTTTGATTGCCACCGTGCCTAGAATGAAGACTGAAGTTGTCTCTAGACTCTAGTTCATATTGTTGGGTTATTAATAATAGTCCTCCCATCATAATACTCTAGAATACATGTGATATGGTGAGTTTATTCTTCAAAAATTCCTACTTGTATTATTTTTATACATATGTGTGTATTGTAAAGAATCATTTTTCATTAGCCTGTGGTGTCTGGAATACATGTGATATAGTGTTTTTATTCTTCAAAAATTTCTACTTGTATTATTTTTATACATATGTGTGTATTGTAAAGAATAATTTTTCATTAGCCATGTGGTGTGATTGCATACTACTTTAAGGCTAGAGCATAATAATGAATTTTCCCATGTTACGTCTATGGTAAAGGAGTTAATCTGTATAAGAGTGCAATAGTACTCCTTTGGTTAAAGAAAAAAAACTAGCCTTTCCCTATGTAATGTCTATGTGTATGACAGTATAGGTAATTTGTATAATTTTGCAAATCAATTATATCAACTTGGAAGCACTTTGAAAAAGCAACTACTTAGACACTTTCTCTAAGCTCTATCAGGGAGGTTTGGTGTTGTAGTGGTAAGAAGGTCCAAATATACACATGTCAAATCCGCCAGGTGTTTCAAGGAAGAAGGATAGGTAGTATCTTCCTGTGTGATTTACTGTCCCAGAAAGCCTGGCAACAGGTCATCTATGGGTCCTTCTGATTCGCTAGTGCTCAGTAACAAGAGGATCTTTCAGTAGTATTCAGTTTAAAGCAGAAAACAATATAGTCTAGTTTGGAGTCTTATTGAATCAGAAAACCTCCTGTCCAAGTCAGCTGATTTTATAAACTTCTGTCCAAACTACACCTACAGACAAGATCACAGAATTTCTTTTAATCATTTTACCTTAGGAGCACCACTTTAGATCCCTGAAGATATAGGGAAGACAGCTTTGTATCCTTTAGCGTCGATGACTTCATCAAACACAAATAATTGAGAGACCTTTTTGATCTCTTAAATGGATTTTCTGACTTCCCCTGGTCAGTAAAGTGGTACTGTTATTACTGGCATTCCAATGGCAAACTTACTGTCAGGGAGAGTCATACAAATTTGTATGGAACTTCGTGTGTATGCCATTAACATCATGCTGAAATACTAATAACACTGATAAACTTGCTTAACACACTTTCTGACTGACTGACAGATTTAAAGAAATTTCTGAATGTGTATTAGTTTTCCTTGCTTATGATTGCTTTATACTATAATGTCTTCTTTTTCAGCAGCAGCAGTTGTCTATAAAGAAGATTAATTATAAATGATTAAATATCATTTCGAGTGTTGAGAGTGATGCAGAGAAAAGCAATTGTATTTTGAGGTGCTGTTGAAGTGATTCTGACTCATGGTGACCCCATACACAATAGAACAAAATACTGCCTGAAAACAGCTGAGGAGGAGGAAAGAATAAAAGCTTTTCCGTTTAACACAGATTGAGCAACTTCCTTCTCCAAAGCGTGTTTTAAGTATATTCTGGAAAGATTAAAGTTGTTTTTTCTGCTAGGCAATGTAAGAACTAATTTTTAAGAGACAATTTCAAAAAACCAGAAAGCTATACTTTATGAACCTTGATGAGATGG
>NW_006399757.1:9771795-9772894 GCF_000299155.1 Elephantulus edwardii | reverse complement strand
ATGGCAGGTTAATGAATGTATTATTCCATAATAGCTCATTGTTGTTGTTAACTGCCATTATGTTGAGTATGACCCTTAGTGCTTAGTGACCTTATGAAAAACAGACCTGAATCCTGTCCTATGCCATCCTTCCCATCTCTGACACACTTAAGCCCATTGCTGCAGTAGCTGTGTCAATCCAAGTCATTGGGAGTCTTTGTCTCTTTCACTGACCCTCTACCTTTCCAAGCATGATATTCCTCTCCTAGGATAAATGAAAAGAATTCCACTACAGCTTTCCATAAGAGAACAAATGGGATATGTCTCACTATTAAAATGAAACTTGACTGAAAAAGTAGTTGGGAAAATATGTTTATTTGTTGACGTGGTGTTTAAATATGCTTAAGAAAATAATAACCATACCTCATGACAAATGTGAGGTTGTGTGGAATAATTTACTGAATGCTATTTTATGAAAACATTTTTAAAGTCATGCTCATGTTAGATTTATTTTTCCATTAAAACATAAAAAGCCTCTCAACAATTCCTATCTCTTAAAAGAATTATAAGTTACTGACTTGTTGCATTTTTTATATGTAGCTTGAAGCTTGTTTGCCTGTTGTATTTGACCTTGAATAATGAGAAAAAGCCCTTAAAGTAATAAAATATTACTTTAATCTTATCTCTGTTTTATTACTTTCATTTTCTCCCTTTTAGATAAATAAATACACTCATCTGATGTGGGGACAAAATTTAGAGCAGAGAAGAAAAGCAACAAGATATGAAGACTGTTATTCTTTTATTAAACATAACACTTTACAATAGATTATAGCATCTGAAGGTCAAACTAGACTTAATTTTGTATAGAAAACAAAAGTCAAGAGCATGAAGATTATTACTAACATGCTTCACATAGACTTTGTTGTTAATGTCAGATGTCATCTGCTGTTGTTGTTGTTGTTATGTGCCCTCGAGTCGCTTGCGACTCATAGAGACCCTATGTACAACAGCCCTAATCTCCACTCTGTCTTGTGCCAATTGCACTGTCTCTGAAACTCCAATCCCGATTATCCCAGTCACTGAATCAATCCACCTCATAGATGTCCTTCCCCTCCTGCGC
>NW_006399757.1:9767202-9769759 GCF_000299155.1 Elephantulus edwardii | reverse complement strand
TAGATTCAAGAAAAAAGAAATCGTTGACAACGCCAATGCTTTCTCCATCTATCAAGATGTTGCCTGTTGGTTTCATGATGAGGGTTATGTTTTCTTGTTATTGAGATATAATCCATATGTAAGGTTATAGTATTTGATGTTCTGCAATGAATATCTTGAATCTTCTTCACTTTTTGTAAACAAGGACATGCTATCTTCGTAAAACAGGTTGTTGTTAAACACAAAACTTTGGAAAATGTTTTACTTTTCACATTTAAAATATTTATTTAATGTTAAAAAATTAAAACAATAACATTTTTAGGTTAAAATTAGTGAGCAATATAAGGGAACAGGCCTTGGAAAATGGTTCTTATGCTATTGGGGTTTTCCCCTCTGATATAGGAATAAAATCCCTTAATAAATCTTTGGCATAATTGGCTGTTAGCTTAACAAAGATCTGAAAATTATTTAGAAAACACCAATTCTGAACTCACTTTCTAGTTTCTATTCCCTTCTCATTTTTTTACTCTCATTTTTTCTTGGAATTTTAAAATGTTAACTTTCGTAACAAGTATTACAAGTACTATACAAGATTAAGGTAGAGGATTTAGCATGTGTTGTTTATATTATATTATAAAATATTCCTCTGCCTTCATTTAAAACTAATGTCAAGATCAACTTAGTAGACATATCTCCCAAAATTGCTTAATAAATTATTCTATTCATTTTCAAGTAACCTAGCATAGCTATCATTTAAATGCATTCCCTCATACACTTATTGCCGTCAAGTCAGAACGGATTCATTTTGGTGCAGTGTGTTGATTGTTAAAAATTGTTTTCCTAGACCGTTGGCGTTGACATTCTTCACATGATTGGATGGGAATATGAAAATAGAGTGTGTCAACTACCAGTGAGATATTGCTCAGTCTTGTCACCTACCAGATTTAGACTGAGAAGAAGGGAAGAAAGAAAATGGGAATCTCACCATTAGCAAGAATGAAGAATCAGAAAATGCAGTTAGAATCCTTCAGGGTCACAGAGACTTCTGGTCCAGAGACAGACCAAGATCCAGACACCATGGCAGTAGCTGAGGCAATCCAAAGATTGATGTAAGACACATTTGACTGGGCACTATTGCCCCACAGACTCAAGCCTTCACTCAAGCTTATTAGAGGCAAGAAGACACCATAATTGACAGGACTAAGAAAGCCTTGCACCACTGACCCAAATTTTCAAACGTCTAGGTCAAAAGGTTTAGACACACACACTTGGGAAGCTTCCCTGACAAGAATTGTAGCCTCCTTCCAAACTTGAACTATATCCTGTTAACTTCCCTTAAAAATCTCCAAAATCATCAATATGATCTGTGAATATGAGGACATATTGGACCACTTTGGAATCAGTTTTTGTTTTGTGGATATTGTTGATGGGTACAATTTCCTCTTGTAAAGTTAGTGGAGGTAAGACCAAATAGCCCCCAAACTGCTTGTATTGTTTCCCAAGTATACTATGCCAGATGACTTCAATATCCCCTGAGATTATGGTCTTGGAGAATAAATTTGGGTTGTGGTTCATGTAAATTATACTAATGTTGGGGACCATTTACTCGGTTTCTCAGGGGGAAATTATGCCTGGAAGAAATAAGTAAATAAAGACACAAGAGACAAACAACTTACAGAGACAAAACAGCACAGGACAGGACTGGACCGGCCAGACAGGACGTAATTGGACCACCCCAGGCAGCTGCGCCATCTTTATTTATACCTTTTGGAAACAAAGAGATGGTTCACAGAGAAATAGAAACTTTGAGGGTTACATCATAGAGCCCAGGCGGGCTGGGTGCAAGTAGAAACTTCAAGATTAATATAGGGCTTGGATGTGCTGGGTACCTAGTTGGATACATTCAACCAAGACTTCTTTGTATTCATAAACTGTGCATTCTCTCATTTTGCAACAACCTTACCAAGAGCAGGAATAATAATGAAAGTCAGTGTCTAAAGATGTATGAGAACCCCTTGCAATCTTCCTTCTCAGAGCGCCTTGTGAGCTCTGCTTGCAATCTTCTTTCTGAAGACACTTTCTGTATGCAAGGCACACAGCCTTATTCCAAGGATGCAGTCCTTTACATTCTATGGTCCTCTACATAATAAATTATAAGGAACCTTGGTAGTACTATGGTTGAGCGCTTGACTGCTAACAGAAAGGATTGCTGTTTGAAACCACTTGTCACTCCACAGGAGAACTGGGTGGTAGTCAGATTCCTTTGGGATTTATAGTCTTGGAATCCCCATGAGAAGATTCTAATTTGTCTTAAGGAATTGCTATGAATTGGAATGGGCATGATGACCATGGTTTTTGTTTTGACACTAAACTTTCTCTTGAACTGGGACTTAATCTCTGTATTAGAAACTTACAAAGTTAAATGACATTAGTGCTCTTCAAATAATCCAGTGAAGATTTAAAATGCCCCACACCAAATCTCATTGCCATCAGACCCCTTCTATCTCATGGTAACCCCATGTGTTACAGATAGAACTGCTCCGTATGTTGATATATATATATATGTGTGTGTGTGTGT
>NW_006399757.1:9765955-9767102 GCF_000299155.1 Elephantulus edwardii | reverse complement strand
TAAATTGCGCTTTTAATGAAGGTTTACACAGTGGTTGAGTTTTCATTCATTCTTTGTTGCACATTTTCCTCCTTCCCTTCCTTTCTCCCCATCTTCCCAGGTCAACTTTGCAATGCACCTCTTGTTCCATAGTGGTGGTGTTGTAGCAGCTATATCTCTATATCTCTATATCTCTAATCGCTATATCTCTATATCATCTATATATCTATATATGTCTGTCTCTATCTCTGTCTATATATCATCTATCTATCTATCTATCATCTATCTATCTATCTATCTATCAATCTATCTATCTATCTATAATTTGTAATCATACACTCCTCTCAGTCAGTTCTTCCTCTCATTTGTTCCAATGATATGTTCATTATCTATCTACTCTGTCTCCCATCAACTTCCCATGTCAGTTCTACTTTATAACAGCAATATTATGCAGTATTTGCACTTTTGTGACTGAGATATTTCATTCAGCATAATGTCTTCCAAGCTGAACCATGTTGTGTAGTGTTTTGCAAATTCATTGTTTTTTCAATGCTGCATTTTATTCCATTGAATGACTGTATCACAGTTTATCTACCCATTTGTTGTTTTATTTTTTTTTATTGGACATAGTAAGTTGCTTCCATGTCTTTGCTTTTGTGAATAATACAACAATAGGCATAAGTTGTACTGACATTTTTTAAATTTTACATATTCTGAAACGTAATCTTGAGAAAAACTTATCAGATTTTTTGAGGTCCAAGATGGCTTTCCCTTGAGGCATGATTGATTTAAAATTTCAATGAATGTTAAAAAGGCTGTCGTTTCCCCACTTGGAAAAATATCTGCAAAAGACTCAAGCAAGACCCACACCTCACTCCATACACAAAAACCAACTCAAGGTGGATCATGGACCTAGGACTAAAACCAAGGACTATAAACTTCATTACAGAAAAGCTAGGAACAACACTAGAAGTCCTAATCCACAACATAAACAGTCTTCTCAGTATCCTGTAAAACCTACATCCAGGAGAAGATAACATAGATGAATGGGATCTTCTAAGACTTAAATCCCTACGCACATCCAAAAACTTCTCCAACAGGGTAAAAAGGGAAGCCACTGACTGGGAAAAAGTATTCGGTAATAACATATCAGATAAGGGACTTATAT
>NW_006399757.1:9742052-9764729 GCF_000299155.1 Elephantulus edwardii | reverse complement strand
AAAATCCCTGTAAATGTTCATTAAAACAAATAAAATTTAATAATTAAAAAAAATTTCAATGAATGAGGCCCATTGTCAACTTGGTTATTTCCCCAAAGGTTTTGCTTGTAATGCATCAAGAGTTTTCTTATTGCATTTGTTATATAGTATATTTTAAGCATTACATAAGCCTAGGAATGCACACAGCAGAACAATGAAAATAGGTACTGAAGTCCTTGACTCTGTGTTTATCACAAACTCCATTATTAATCCATTCCTTTCGAAACCCTTCATGTGGTATAATTGAGGGAGTTCCTGTATGTTCCTTAATTCTGTTGTTTGTCTTGACTACGTTATAACAACTCTTTCTATATTTTAAATTATAGCTTCTTAAGTATTAGTTAGGCATATGTGTTGTATAAAAGAGAAAAAAATTACACAACTCCAACAAGAATAGATTAAGGAACAAGTTAACTTCTCAATCACACAACAAATCAAGCTAAACCAAGTGAAATAAAACCAAACTAACTACTGCTAAGATGATCCTGATTCAAAGTGACCATATAGGGCCAAGTAGAACTGCCTCATGATTTCCAATGCTATAAATATTAATGGTGTTGAATTAATGTATCTTTCTCCTATGGAATGGCTGTTAGGTTTGAAACATTGACTTTTAGTTAGCTGTTTAGGGATATTTTGCCAATGCTAATATAGTTGTTGTTATGTGCTGTCGAGTCTCTTGCGACTCATAGCTACCCTATGTACAACATCCCTAAACCCTGCTCTTTCCTGTGCCAATCTCACTGTTTTTGACACACCTATCCCCATTACCCCAGTCACTGAATCAATTCACCTCATAGAGGGTCTGCCTCTCCTGTGTTGTCCCTCCACCCTCCTAAGCATGACGTCTTTCTCCAAGGACTGGTCTCTCCTTGCAACATGTCCAAATTGTGTCAGATGAAGCTTCAGAATCTTTGCCTCCAAGAAGCAGCCTGTTTTAACCCTCTCCAGGATGAACCTGTTCATTTTCTTAGCAGTCCATGGTATATTCAATACTCTTTTCCAACACTACAAATCAAAGGTATCAATTCTCCTTCTATCCTCTCTGATCATTGTCCCACTCTCTGACGCATAGCAAGTGATTGCAAAGTCCATGGCACATCTTAGTGTCCAGAGTGACACCATTGTTCTTTAGTACTTTGGAGAGGTTCTTAACAGCAGACTGGCTCCAAAAGTTTAGAGGATATAGAATTCTATATAGCAGAAAGATTTCAGATAGCTTATATTCTCACAAACTCTTAGTTGAAGATGTCTGCTGGAACTCCAATCTTTACACTTACCTTGTAGATATAGAAGGGAAAAAAGGCTTACAGGTAAAGTATGCCCTTAAAGCTATGTTAGCTACTTTTAAGAAACCTTCCTGAAAGTTTGAAACAACACCATTTCTTGCATTTAAGTGAGAACTTAATCAAAAAGTGATGTCGTGTTTAAAGGGATACTGTATAATGTCATCCTGCATTCTAGGAGATGAGGTGCTAAAACTTAATGCCCTGCTTCTAAAATAAATAAATACATTTTAAAATTAGGAGATAAAGAGTTGTTGAGGGGAATGTGTGCATATGGTGTTAGCTTAAAGTTCCTCTGGTCTCCTGCTACCTTAACTGTAGACATATGATCTTGAAAAATTAATAGCTGTGGAATGAGAATGAGAGAGAGAGGGTGCTTCCCACACAGAGTAGTGAGACTTGACGTAGACTGTAGCAAAATCCTAATGAGAGTGAGACCCTGGTGATGGTGGTGGGAAGACTGTGGCATTGCTGTATGAAAACTGTGGCAAGGTGTAACCAGAAAAGCCCAGAGATAAAGGCCACAGTTAAAAGATTTTGTTGTTCTTGCCAGATAATAGAAGAATAAGGTGACTACTGAACTAAAACAGATGCCTGGACTAATTGAGGAATTGTGCCTTGGGACTACTGGATGCATTTGCATCAGGTGGCATTTCTTCCCTTTCCTACTGTCCAACTCATTTCCTTAATAAACCCCATTCTAAGTACCACAACTGTGAGTAAAATCTGTGAGTCAATAATGAATAAATTGACATCTTACAGCTGGAATGATTCTAGAGGGACTGTGGGCCTGGGCTCTATACCTGCTTTGGGATGTTGAGGGGTTGTGCTATTGTCATGCCCTAAGGACTTTCAGAAAGTCGCTAATGGCCCTTTGTCCCTCATTTTCTGCTCACTAGACACTACCAATGATTACCCATGGTGGAGAGCCAAAACACTTGGGAAAACAAGCTTAGAAGCAGAAGTGGCATCCACTTCCAAAATAACTTGCCTCTGGAAACCCTATGAACCTGGAGAAAGGATGAATGTTATACAACTGTTCAGGTCTTTTGTTTATAGGATCACTATGAGTCGCCTATGACTCGATGACACTTAACAAAAGCAACAGACACTACCAAACTATATAACTTCTTTAATCTCTTTATTGACATTACTCTTACCAAGCTGCTATTGCTTCACTATTTGTTTTATAGCATACCTCACTTTCTATCCAACACCTCCAAAAATTTAGCATCATCCTATCCACTTATTGTTTTTTCATTCCAATAGTTGGTATGTTGAGATAGGGACAATGTACTTAAATTTCCTAAGCTTCTGAGCAAAGTTACCTTGTATTATGATTATTTCATTATCCTTTCTATTTTATGTTATTGTCAACTTTGGCCCTTAATATGCCTTCTTGTATTAATGTATATATGTAAGCATATGACTTGATGACACATAACAACTCATTTAAATGAGTCTTCATTTCCTTATCATATTGTTAGCTCAGTTGACGCCCAAGCCACAGTGATAAAATGAAATGAAATGTGATCTGATCCTGTACAATCTTCATGACTGGTTGAAATTGGTACCAGTGTAAGCCATCTATATGGTTTTCACTGGCTTATTTTGAAAATAGATTATTGTTATTGTTGTTATGTGTAATTCAGTTGCCTTCCACTCATAATGACCTTATATACAACAGCTCTGAAGTCTACTCTATCTTGAGGCAGTCTCATTGACTCTGACACACCTACCCTTAATACTCTAGTTACTATGTCAATCCATCTCTTCTGGGGTCTTCCTCTCCAGGGCTGTCCTTCCACCCTTCCAAGCATGATGGCCTTCTTTAAGAACTCCAGGGTTCCTCCTGGCCATATGCCCAAAGTAAGTGAGACAGATCTTCAAAATCCTAGCCTCCAAGAAGAGACTGGGTTTCACCCTCTCTAAGACAGACCTTTATTCATAGTCTGTTTAATCTGACAATAGCATCAAAATCCATTCTGTATCATAGCAACATGCAAATCTTTTACAAGTCTTCATTGATAGAAGTGTGGCAATTGCATGTGAAGTGTATTGACAAGGAATTGAACCCAGGACCCACTCATGGGAAATAAGAATTCTACCACTGAACAGTCATTGCTTTTTTTGTTTTTACTATATATTCTTTCCTATAAATTTGAATGTAGATTTGCTGGGGCTAAATCAAAAGTCATCCCTTCCCACCTACCACCCAGAGCAAGATTGAGTCATTGATTCATTGATTCATTTATTTTTTTATTGGTGACCATTTGTGGAGTGAATTTCCATTCAACCATTCATACATAGTTTTTTTGTGATATTGATTTCAATCTCCACTATGTAATAGAATTCTTTCCACGTGTGTGTGTGTGTGTGTGTGTGTGTGTGTGTGTGTGTTTACCACTTGCAGTCATCTAGCTTTTCTATTCCTTCCTGAATTCTTAATTCTGTCCCTGGAAAACTGCTGCCTTTTTGATCTCACATGACAGATTGTTCTAAGAGGTGTGAACCCCCCTGGTATTCTTTTTCACCTTGTAGACTTATCAGTTGTCTGAAATGTCAGTTATTGATATAAATTTAGTTTAAGAGTAGGACGGTACCTAGGGTCCATAGTCATGGTGGTACCATCAGTTCTTTATTAAAAATTTCTTTTGTTATGTATTTTAGCTTTTTCCACATATTTTACTCTTGCTCCATTCAACAGGAACCACTGGGATCCCTTTAAGAACTATTAACAGTGGTAGCAAAAGAGAGTTTCTGTTTGTTAACATTTTCTTGATTTTTCACCATAACTGTCTTGCTCAATATTTACCTGTTTGTAATTGACTAATTTCATATGCATGTGAAAGTTGGACAATGAATAAGGGAGACCAAAAAAGAATTGATATCTTTGAATTGTGATGTTGTTAAAAAAATTCAATGTACTATGAATCACCAACAGAAAAATAAGTCCAACTTGGTAAAAGTACAGTCAGCGTGATCTTAGAATCAGGGTTTGTGGATGGTGAGAACTCATCACACATCATTTTGGCATATTATCAGAACATACCAGTTCCTGGAGGAGAAAATCACTCTTGGAAAGGTGGAAAGTCAATGAAAAAGAGAAAGACCACAGAGAGATTAATTGACAGAGTGACTGCAGAAATGTACTCAAGCACAACAGAGATTGTGTGGATGGCACAGAAATGGCAGACTTTTCTTCTGCTGTGCTTGGAGTTGCTTTGAGTTGGAGCTAACTTGATGACAATTAGTAGCAACAACAAAAGTATAGTAGCCTTCTCCATGCATCCTTCTGAGCTCAATCCTATTGGGTATTTGGAGTTGTGGAATACAGAATAATGTTTCAAAACCCAATAATCCTATGGATAAAGCAGAGCTTGAAGAGAAGAGAAAATGCTGAAAAAGAAAAAGGCTGAAGAGGAAAGTTTTAAGAAAGCAAACTGTACAATAGAGGAGACTTGATTTCTCCCTTTCACCCACATTAAATTCTTGGCCTCCTACTAAATTCCTTTGTGTTTCCTGAAGGGTTCATAATAATTTAGCAATCCTAGAGTTACAATGTGACTAGTATAAACATTTCCTGGAAACTGTTTACTCCATAAAATGTTTCCTATGTGATTATTATAAGAGGAAAATAAGTTACTGATTGTGAAGGAATCCATTATAGTGCTTGACTGCGAGTAAAGACTACCCATATTAATTTCCTTTTCTTTAAAAATACATTTATGGCTAGCCCTGCTCTGCTGATATTTTAATTTGTAAAGTTTAAATCTAATGGTTTTATGTCTCCTATTATACATATCACAGAATTGTACATTTTTATTTATTAATCTCCAAGATCTTATAGAGTATGCTCTGTTATTCTTATGGGTTTTCTGGAAAGGAGATAAAAAAACTTTTAGAAATACACACTCAATATTTTTCCCCTTGCTCTTAATTCAGTTTCATTAAACTCTAATGCAGTTCAATTACTATATTATATTTTATAGCATTGTTTTTCTTAGCCCCAACTTCTTAGGCCCTTGAGCATGCCATTTTACTAATTAAATATGTTTTCTCTTGTCACGTTTCTCTCTAAACAGTACAAAATAAGCTCTTCTTCTATATGCTATCATCATGAAACAGAATAAATTTTCCTCTCCTCTAGTAAAAAACAAATAGATATTTCCAAATTTTGTATTTTTTTTTCTACTTAGGTGATCATGCTGAAACGTTTGATATCCTCAAATCACCAGAAAAGGGTTCATGTAACAAATATAATTTTGAGATTTTTTTTTACTCTTAACAGAAAGAAACAGGCTACAAACCAAGGCATTTTAGTTCATACTAAGGTTAAGAAATGCTTCTCTTCATCAATAAACTGGTGTATTAGCAATTTTTTATCACACTCCTAAAAAAAGACAGCACAAATATCTATGAACAATTAAAAATTTCTCAAGAACATACAACTCCGTAATGCTTAAAAGCAAAACAGAAACTGATGTCTGGATTTTTATTTAAATGGTCATACTAAGCATTATTTACAGTTAAATATGTAAAGAAATTTGTGATCAACCGAACATTGTTTGCAAACCCTATGATCATTGAAACAGTATCAAAGACCCCAGAAGAAGTAATTCACAGTCACTCAGGATATGAGTGTTGTTGAGTGTCATGTAAACTAACCTAATTCCTACTATAGAATTGCCTGTCTGAGTTCCTGATTTGCATACAAGAATGTAGTAAGTAAAAAGGTCAGTTGTCTCCGATTATTTCATCCACTTTCCCTTATCTATTATAAGTCACTAAAAGGGGTAAAAATAAGCTTTACTAGTATTTCATTACATCATCTAATCTTCGAGAAGAGATCTCTGGTGACTTAGTGGTAAAATGTTATACTGCCAACACAGAAGTAGACAGTTCGAATCCACTAACTGCTCTTCAGGAGAAATATGAGCAATCTCCTGCCATGGGATTTACAGCCTTTGAAAACCCACTAGAGGGTCAGCTAAGGGTTATTTCTGATGCAACAGTGCACCATGACAATTTTAAAAGAAAGGTGAAATAACTTGCTCAGGAGCATAAAACCAAAGACTGGCCAATATATAAAGTCTTAGAAGCATAATACTTAATACAGAATTATTTTCCCCTCTGCCTTAAAATAAATTATGCTATTATGTACTGTCAAGTCAGAATCAACACATAGCTAACCCTCCAGTGGGTTCGCAGAGACAATAAATCACTTAAGAAGAGATTGCTCATCTTTCTCCTATAGAAAACCTGGTGAATTCAAACTGAATGCCTTTAACAACTCCCTACCACTAGGCCATCAGATATTTGTTTTAACTATGTTGTTTTTGTTGTTGATTGTAGTTTTGTCAAACAAGACTCGTAGTTACCCTATGAAGCCTTTCTATAACTAGTTTCTCAATGTTCATAGAGTTTCCAGAGGCATGTTGTTTAGGAAGTGGATGCCACTCCTGCTTCCAAGTCTTTAGACTAGAAAGTAAAATTTCATTGAACATAGTTTTTGCTTGGCTTATAACATCTGAGTGAATATTGGAATTAAATGGTAACACAAAATTTTGGTGTGGGCACAAATTATTTGACCTTAATATATTGAATTAGCCTTTGCTGCAGAAGATCAAAGAATGTAGTCTTCAATATGGATTGAAGCTCAACATCAAAAAGACAAAGATTCTCACCACCTGGCCAATTGGTAACACTATGATACATGGGGAAGAGATTGAGGTTGTTAACAATTACAACATGCTTGACTTTAAAATCAACACTCTTTACACAGAAATTAAGGAAATCAAAAGATGGATTGCACTGGGAAAATCTACTGTCAGGGACCTCTCTTGAGTACTGAAATGCAACAATATCAGTCTAGAGACCAAGGTGCACCTAATTCAGGCTATGGTCTTTGGAATTGTTATACATCAAAAAGCTGGACAATGACTAAGGATGACAGAAGAAGAATTGACACCTTCAAGTTGTGGTGCTGGAGAAGAGTCTTGAACATACTGTGGACATCCAAGAAAAGAAATAGGTCTGTCTTGGAGAGGGTTAAACCTAGTTTGTCCTTGGAAGCTAGGATTTTGAAAGCCCCATCTCACATAATTTGGGTATATGGCCAGGAAGGACAGATCCTTGGAGAAAGACATCATGGACATCATGCTCTGAAGGGCAGAGGGACAGTATAGGAAAGGAAGACCCCGGATGAGATGGATTGATACAATAACTGGGGCAATGGGAGTTGGTGTGTCAGAATCAGTGAGATTGGCTCTGGATAGGTCAGGCTTCAGAGCTATTGCACGTAAGGTCACTATGAGTCACAGGCAACTTGACAACACATAACAAGAACAACCAAAAATATATTGAATTGTTGTTTAATTTTACCATTCAGTTATGACTAGCTAAACTTAACAGGTTTTATGTTCTTATAAAGATTACAATGGTGTGGATTTTTCTTGCATTTATTCAATCAACTATAAAGAAATGCAGATTAATCTCAACAATGTGTAAGACGCACAAGTCATCTATCTTCCTTGCAAACGCATTAGTTTAACATTTCACTCATGTCCTCCAGCATGAGTCTCCTTACAATTTGCTAGTCTAGCCCTACCTTAACTAATAAGTTTAATTTGATAATTTAATAGCTTAATTATTACCTTGTTGCCCATTTCTGTGTTGACATGTTTTTAAAATTCTGACTGCCAGCTAAACTGAAATATATGCCCCATATATTTTAATTTCTCTTGTTTTTCTCACTATGTAAGTGTTCTTGGCACTCTTTAACATTGAGATATAAAGGATTTAATAAGATCTAAAAGGGAGATGATAGTCCTGGGAGCACATTATTTCTCCTTGATTACTCTTGAGTAGGAGGAAGTACATATTAAAGACAGGCCCTGACCTCAGATGCTCTGAGCCGCCCCTCTTCTACTGTACTTCTTTTCTTTTCTCCCTCCCACGCAACATTTTTCTTCTAAATTAAACTGTTCATTAACACCACTACCACTTTTGAATTCTTTACAGTGTTTGTTCACATTTATAATATGAATTCCTTTTTTGTCAGCAGAATTGTGACAGTTAAAACACAAAAGGTTTTGAAAGCGACGGGAGCACTTCTGAAACAAAGGCTGGCTTTAATGCAGTTTAGTCACACAGTGGAAAGAAACTCATTAGAAGTAAGGTTGTCCAAATGCTTTTCTCATTTCTCCATAGGTAACTTTCAGTTTTGCACAGAACAAGAAATTTAATATCTTGGGAATGATAAATATGATTTGAAATTTGATGTGCACTGAAGACTTTTTGAAATATGTCATTATTTTCACAATTTAGTTTCTGACAATGGAAAATGAGTTAATTGCGTAAGTGCCTGAGAGCATCCTTAATAAAACAAAACATACATAAAAAAAAAAGCAGATAAAAACAAAAGAGAGAAAATTAGTGTTTTACAAATAGATTGTTCTAAGTGCACGGATTTAGTAAAATTATATGTAGTAAACATTTAAACAGATGCTATAACAGATTTATCTATCTATCTATCTATTGCCTTATTTTTGTCTGGGGTCTTTTTTTCTTCTGAGTGGTCTACAGAAAGAAGAAATTTAATTCTTTGTTTAGCACAGGATCTTTTTGTCGTTGTTGTTTTCTTTTTATGAGGTGAGACAGACAAACCTTCAATTAGGCTGTGCTGCCAGAATCAGCTACTAATATGTACTGCTTTCAGGTCTGTTCTAACATCATTTAATCACTATAGTTACTTTTCTTCTTTATTAAACATTAACTACTCTTTGTCAATTTCTTGAGGCGTCTGCTTTTGCTTGTTTTCTAGTTCTTAAATCTCCTAACACCTAGAAAATAAATTGAGAAGCTTGAAACATAACCTTGGTGGTTTGTTTGGTTTTCTTTACCCCACAAATTTGGATGAATGTTTGACTGAATTAAAGGTAGGAAGTCATTCTGTTTTCACTGGCAATGACTTGTTATAGCTAAATTAGACAAAGTCTTAAAAAAAAGTTCCTTTATAATCTTCTTATATGCCATCGAGTTGGAACTGATTCATAATTGACCCTCGAGCAAGTTTTCAGAGGCTATAAATCACATGGAAGGAGATTGCTCGTTTATCTCTTGTGGAGTAGCTGGTGGATTCCAACCGTCTGCCCTTGGATTGACAGTGCAGCTCCTTACTACTTGGCCACTAGAGTTCTTTATAGAGTGCATATGATATACATTTATGTATAATATTGAAAAAGAACACATCTGTTGTCATTAAGGTCTTTCCAGCTCATATCAGCTCCATTTATTACAGATTACAGCAATTTGATACAGTTTTCTTGATAATAACTTTGACAGAAGCAGATCAATATTTTCCTGAATGTGACTGGGGGCGATGGAAAAACTAACCTTTGTATTAACAGCTAAAAGCAAATTAGGCTCACAGTTTAAATAGAATCAAAGAAAAGAAACATCAAAATGTGTGTATTTGTATCATTGCTTTTTTTTTGCATGATAGAAAAAGATATAATTTCTTCATTATCCAAAAAATAGAATTTCTAGTTGAAACAAATATATCAGATGATTGTCACTGTCACAAAGAAGAATAGATTGGTATAACTGTTTAAGAAATAAAAACCCAAAATACAGTTTTCATTTAATTTAGGAAAAAATCTAGCAAAATGTTATTTTAAATTGTATTTTACTTTTAACATTTTATTGTGATTAGGGAGCTCTGGTGACTTAGTGGTAACGAATTGTGCTGCCAACTAGGTAGATATTTTGAACCGAATAGGTGCTGCGCAGGAAAGATGAGCAATCTCCTCCTATGCGATTTGCAGCTTCTGAAAACCTACTGGAGGGTCAACTATGAGTTGACTCTAAGTTGATGGCATATAACAACAACAGAAGCAATTGATACTGAGGTGCAAGTTGACAAAGCATACTTGTTTTCCATTTACAAATTCATACACATTTTGATTTGTGACCAATTGTAATCCTCCACAATCAGCACTTTTGTTACTTCTCTAGGTTTACTATTCCTGCTAGTCTTTTCCTATCCTTTCTAGTCTCCTAAGTTTTATCCTTGGACAAATGTTGCCCTTTGAATTTGTATGGTTGGTTGTTGTAGGGAGGGTATACTGCCCTCGTGTTATTGGTTACCTTCCAGGTCCATCTTCTGTTTGGCTGAACTTTGAGTCACAGGAGATAAGTTTCATGCTTAAAGGGTGATTAAACACCACAATCATGGTGGTTGCACCTGACTCTATTAGATCAATAAGCCTAGTCTATTTTATTCTTTTGAATTTTGTTCTACATTGTTCTTACACACTTCCCAGACCCTTCTGTGATTCCTTTTAGAGAGTCGGCATAATGTCTGTGCACCATCTAGTTCTTCTGTATCAATGTTGTGGAGGCTGGGGGTTTTGTGGACTGTTAGGGTTTTTTACTGATTATTTCTGTGCATCTTTGGTTTTCTGCATTTTCCCTTGCTATGGGTAGATACCAATAGATGGCCAACCACAAACTTTTAAGATATTGATTTTTAATCAAAAGTAGGATATAAAATATTGCCCTTGCAATATAAATATATAAAATATTGCCTTTGCAAGAATATGTTCCTGAGCACAAGGTTCAGCAATGTATTCCATCATGGACTTTGGTTATTGCATAAAATGAAAAAACAAATAGGCTTGACAAGGAGATCTATCTATCTATCTATCTATCTATCTATCTATCTATCTATCTATCATCTATATCTCCTTGTCAAACCTATAAGTATTTGTAGGAGGACTTTCAATAACCTTCTCATCTCACATTCAGCATTCATGCCTATGTAGGTAGCTACACATATTTTATGTTATTGCCATTATTGTTAGTGAAAGAGTGAAGGATTGTGTATACAATGAAATTTATCTCTTTGCTTTAGCTCTGCTCCTCCCAGTGTCTTCCTTTGCCTGGGTCATTTTATGCTGACTTCCCATTTGCTATACATTGCCTCTCTCTTCATCTAAGTTAAACGTGTATAACTACTACTAGCTTACCGACCATTCCCCTCTCACTTCTGCTAACCTTCAAAGACTTTTTTTCTCTCAGTAAGTAATATGCAAACACTTTTATATAACTGTACCAAAAGTACATTTCATCAAAGAAAAAAAACACACAACTGTACTTAATTTGTTAAAGTAAGTAAAATATATTGTTGTTGTTTTTATGAGCCATTGAGTCACCTGCAACTCATAGCAACCCTATGTGCAACAGCTGTAAACCTTGCTCTTTCTTGTGCCAATCTCACTGTCTCCGACACATCTACCATGATTACCCCAGTCACTGAATCAATCCACTTCATAGAGGGTCTTCTTCTCCTGTGCTGTCCCTCCACCCTCTCAAGCATGACATCTATCTCCAAGGATTCATCCTTCCTTGCAACATGTCCAAAGTATGTCAGATGAAGCTTCAAAATCTTTGCGTCCAAGGACCAGCCTGATTTAACCTTCTCTAGGATGAACTTGTTTGTTTTCTTAGTAGTCCATAGTATAGTCAATACTCTTCTCTAACACCACAGCTCAAAGGCATCAGTTCTTCTAGTCATCCCTAGTCATTGTCCAGCTCTCTGATGCATAGCAAGTGATTGCAAAGACCATGGACTGTATCAGGTGCACCTTAGTCTCTAGAGTGACATCATTGCTCTTCAGTACTTTGGCGAGGTCTCTAACAGCAGACTTGCCCATCACAATACACCTTTTTTTTTTTAAACAATACACCTTTTGATTTCCTGGCTGCTGGTGCCAAGAGTATTGACTGTGGAGCCAAGCAATTAACAGTCTCATTCTCTCCGCCATCCATCATGATGCTGCCAATTGGTCCAGTGGTGAGAATCTTTGTTTTCTTGATATTGAAGACTGCAGTCCTTGACCCTCTGCAGCAAGCACTTCAGGTCCTCCTCAGTGTCAGCAAACAGGTTTGTGTCATCTGCATAATGCAGATTGTTGAATCTTTCTCCAATCCTGATGCCACATTTCTCCTCATAGAGCCCAGCCTCCTGGATAATCTCTTCTGCATATAGATTGAAAAGTTATGGAGACAGGACACATCCCTGGTGTACACCCTTCCTAATTTAGAACCATGTAGTATTTCCTTGCTCTGTTCTGATGACTGCCTCCAAGTCCAAGTATAGGTTTCTCATTAGCACGATCAAGTGTTCTGGGATTCCCATTCCTCTTAGAGTTAGCCACAGTTTGTTGTGATCCACACTGTCAAATGCCTTTGCATGATTAATGAAACACAGGTAGACATTCCTCTGCTGGTATTTCCTGCTTTCAGCCACGATCCATCTAACATTATCTATAATATCCCTAGTACCATGACCCCTTCGAAGCCCAGCCTGCTTTTCTGGCAGTTCTCTGTTGATGCACTGTTCCAGTTGTTTTTGGAAAATTTTCAACAGAATCTTGCTTACATTTGATATTAATTATATTGTTCGATAATTTCCACACTCTATTGGATCACCTTTCTTTGGACTGGGATCAAATGTATTAAATAAATATAATAAATATTATATATAATGAGTAAAATATGAAAAAATATTGTTAAAAGAATGAAAAGTTAAGCTACAGAATGGGAGAAAATATTGGAAAAAACCTATCTGATAAAGAAGGCTTATATCCAAAATAAGTGAAGAATTCCTAAAATCCTATTAAAAATTCTAATTACAAAATGAGAATGTAAGGACTTAATAAGAAGTTATTATCATGGTTTATCAATTATAATAAAGATATTAAAAGAATATAAGATGTTAATAGCAGGAGAACTTAAGGTCCTGCGGACTAGTATATAAGGAGTTGCTTTGTTAACCCGAAGACCTCAGCTCTCTGGGAACATGAATTCACTAGCAGCTCCTTGAGAGAAAGATGAGAAATCTTTGCACTTAAATTTATAGCCCCGTAACCCAGTACAGCCCAGTAATGGCCAGCTGAGAATAGATTATGATTGCACAGCAATGAGTTATGTGTATAGCGAAATACGGCTACTTCCTAAACAATTTTTTCTCTAAACCTAAAAGTTAAAAAATAAACCCTATTTAAAAGTCTATAATAGTCATTTATACTTAGGCAATGTTTAAAGAATAAAACCCTGTTGTGAGCTTGGATTGCTTAATTGGTACATGGTACCAGTGGTACATGTACAGTGTCTAGTTTAAGATTCATGATAGTCAGACAGATTTTGCTTTTCTGTTACTGCATATTGTATACCTTCATCCTATCTCCCTTTATTTAGCCACCTCAAAAATATAAAGACCTAGCATCTGAGTGAAATTGAGAATGCATCTGCTCATCTATGGTTATACCACCCCAAACTTGCCCGATCTCGTCTGATCTCGTAAGCTAAGCAGAGTTGGGCCTGGTTAATATTTGAATGGGAGAATACATCTGTTCAAGACCTGTAGCTTAGAAATATCTTTAAATTCCTTTACTATTAATAGCATATTTATACATAGAGAGGACAAAAGACTTTAGACAATTTTTACTTCATTATTTTGTTTGATAATAACCATTTACATCAATTATTTTTTTATTATTTTGTTAAGTGCAGACCATATATTGCTTAAATTACCCAACCGAATCTCAAGAAATCTTGATCTCTACGTTTTCAGATATGCAGAAAAGACTTCAAATGTTAGGCAAGTAAGGTCTTAGTTGATTTCAGGATATTTTAAATTATAAACATTGCATTTTGTATTTTTATGTAGTAGATAGCTCAGCATAATACTACATTTATTCATGGGTGTGTACATTCTTTCAGTATTGATTTACTGAATACTTAATAAGTACTCTGTGCTGCATTAAACATTGGAGATATAGCTTCTTGACAGTCAAGTTCTTTCTATATAAAAAGGTAAAAAATACTTGCTGAAAAATGAGAACAAATGGAAAGAATTTGTTTCTCATTTAGTGACAAAAAAAAAAAAGGTAGGAATGATAAAAATAGGCACGGAGAGTGACTGCAGGGACATTGTCCTCAGGCAGAAGGAAATGTATCATTTACCCTCCCACTTTAGGGAAAACAATGCTCAGCAAGTACCAGCCGCCAACAGTGCTCAGTCCAGCCAGACACTGAATGGAAATGAAAACAGAATGAGAGAATTGTTTAAATGAAGTCAAAGCAAAACTCTAAAAGAATACTTAAATGAACCTAAAGCCCACATAAATCTACATGCCTATAAACAATGTTGCCAGAGAAATGTCTTCAAAACGAGAGTATGAAACTTGTTTTTAGGTACCAGCTCACTGTTAGACTTCAACTCACAGCAAATCTTTGAACAACAGAGCAAAATCTTGTCCAGTCCAGCACAATCCTCGTAGTTATTGCTATGTGAGAGTCCAGCGTTGGAGCTGTTGGTTCCATGCAATTTATTGAGGGTCTTCCTCTTTTCTATGCTCTCCTACTTTACAAAAAACCAAAATAAACAAACAAACAAACAAAAAACCCAAGAGCAAACCCTCAATGAGATGGCTTGACACAGTGACTACAGCAATGCACTTAGACACAGCAGAGATTATGAAGATGATGGCATCAGGCAGGGTTTCATTCTGTTCTACACAGGTCCCACAGTTAGAGCCAATTCAAAACACCCAGTGATAAAGATGATAGACCTTCACCTCACATACTTCAGGTATGTTGCCAGAGAAGACTATTCTTTGGAGGACATTATACTTGGAAAGATGGAACTTGGTGAAAGAGAGAAAGACGCCTAACCACATAGATTGATACAGTGACTGTATCAACGGGTTCAAGAGTGTCAGATATATGAGTTGTTGTTGTTGTTAGGTGCTGTCGAGTACGACGCTTATAGCGAACTTATAAGCAAAAATATCTGAAACTTATTCTATCCTGCATCATCCTCACACTGATGTGTGAATTAGGAAAGAATAAAATACTTAGCATATTACAAAGCTTGGCTTAGACTTTCTGAGAAAAATAAAAAAAAGGTTTTGAAATGGATTCATAATTGAGAAACCATCGTGTCTCTCAATGTTCAGATGTAGAAAATCTGTAGGTTGCTTTTGGTGTAGGCAGAACCAAACTTTGTGTTGTTCCAGTCCCATTCCCTCACATCCCCTCAGTACAAAGCTACTTGAAAATACTAAAGAAAATTAAAAAATTTAGGATATTATCTTGTTGTGAACTGTCACTTCAGAACTGACTCATAGATGACCCTCCAGCAGGTTTTCAGAACCTTTAAATAGCATGGAAGGAGATTGCTGGTTGATTCCAGCACTCCATTTAGGGTTGAAAGTACAACTTCTTTCCATTAGGCAATCAGACTATCAACACATATTTAACAATAAAATAATTACAATGAATGTATATACTAATTAGAAAGAATATATATATCTATGAGTAAGACCCATTGGAACCAGAGTTGGAGCGTATGTGAAAGTATTCCAATAGTGAGAGTTTTCCAGGCTTCAGATGGGCCATCACAGTTTGAAGTCCTCAAATAAGAGAACATTGGTATATTGGTTGTTTTAAAGTCCCTCCCAAGAAGCAATGGGGGCAATCTTTAATTACTCTGATGTAAATAGTGTGTCCACTGGCAGAGACCCAGCTCCTCCTTAACCGCTTCTCTTGCAAGCACCAGTGATAGGAAGGGGGGGATAACGAATGGGTCGGTTTTCCTTCCAGAGCCCAATGCTGTTGGAGGGGCACTCCCTTTTTCATCAGAATGTTTGGAGAATAGAGTGATTATGTGAGCAGAGAACATTTTCATGTTTTGTTTTTATAAAAAATATGTTTGGCATATGGCTTTCTCAACTTCATCTTCACTTTAATTCTTATTAGTCTAAATACTAAAACAACTTACTGACTAGTCTGTGGCCTCCCCATTGATTCAATTTTTCCAAGCTTTTTTTTTAAGTGGTGACTTTAATGTTTATTTGCTTTACATTGTTGAACTTCCATGTTCTTTAAAATTCATTCTAGGTTTTCACTAATTTCTAAGAGACTATCAGAGTAACCTGTTATTAACAAGTTCTTTTCCTTTTCACACAAGAATTGATAGTAATAATGATAATATAGTTTTGAGGAAAACCATACTAGAAAACCTCTTTGAGTTTAAGCAATTCCTTTAATCTCTTTGAGCCTTTCTGTTAACGCTAAGATGAGAATACTTTGTACAATTATTAGGAATAGAGCAAACACCTTGCACAGTGGTAGACACACAGTAAGAACTTCAATGTCAGTTCTCTTTCTTTATTCCCATACTCCCTGTATTTACTATGCCCATTGAGTTCTCTTAATTGGACACAGTGTTTACTTCCTACTTAATGTAAATCTATTTACTTGTTTTCATTAGTTCCTTATTTTCTTCTTTTTTTAAACTTTCCCTATTGTACTGTGAAGGTTTGTGCTAACAAATCCTGAAAACTCTGCCAGTTATACAAACCTTAGCTACCAGAAGCCACCTCTCTCTCACACACCCTCAGTCACCTGATACTGCACTAGTAAGTATCAGCTTCAAGCTCAGGAGTCCACATGCCTCTCCATTTCAAACCAGACATTGACTCCCTAAGGATACCAGCAGCAAGCCTGGGATCTATGTAATTTCCTTTAAAGGGTGTCTAATCTTCCCTCTTTTGGGTCAGATAACTCCTTGGGTTACTCAAAGAATTCACTAATGATGAAACAGCTTTAATATAACAAACAAAATGCACAAATGAAGAGATGCTTAGGATGACATCTGAAAGGGGACTCATCCTAAGTCTTCCATGTCCCAACGAGTATCCAGCCTCCCAATAGCAGATGTATCCTTTTACTATTCAGGAAGATCTTTAAACCTCTGTCTTCCAAAAGCTTTATTGGCTTCACCACAAGACCACTGCACCGCATCATCCCTCCCCAGCCTTAATCAGCATTGGACCTCCATGTGGTTTTTCTTGGGCTGATCAAATCTCTCCCCACCCATTAAACTTACACATTGGTCCATCTTTTAGGAACTAACACCAAATGACTTTCAGTTAGGTGATTGATTCCACATCTTGTCATCACTGAAGCAAATTAGGCTGAAAGTAGTGCTGTCATTATGACTATTTGAAACATAAATTAGTTGTTGAGTACTGTCTAGCTGGAACCAATCCATAGCTGAGCCTCTAGTGGGTTTTCAGACAGTAAATAGTATGGGAGGAGATTGTCCACATCCGTCTTCCACAGAGCACCTGGTGGATTCAAACCGTGTGTGTTTGGAACTGCAGTGCAGTTTCTTACCACTAGGACACCAGAGCTCCCTAAGCCATAATAAATTAGTGTTGGATGACTATCTAGGGAAGGCATAAAGATTGACTTCCTGCTTTCCTTATAAAAAATGGAGTTGTTGTCTAATGATAAATAGAAATAAAAATGGCATTGGTCCGTATGTTTTATTCAAATAACATGACTGTGCTAAGCAGTCGTGAGCAGTGTTAGTGAAAATGAGTTACCACGCTTCAGTTGTATCTATAGTAATTTTTATCCAAATCCACTACAAATTTCTTGGTCTAAAAGTTAGTATAAAATAATGTACATACTCTCACACATAATGTACATACTCTGAAAAGATTAGTCTACTGTTATGGATATTATTGTATTATGAATCTGTAAGTTTGGTGAATGCAAGGCAATTTCTAGAAAATTAAGAGAAAAGAAAATGGAAATAAAATTGCAGGTACACTTTGACGTTATTGAGCTTGCCTTTAACTTGTCAGGGTGTTTTAAAAACTGCTGTTTTATAAAATTGAGTCAGTGTGGTTTATAAATGATGCTATGATTTTATGCTTGTGCTCTTGAGAGCAACAAAACAATTATTTTAATAAAATATTTATATAAAACCCGTTTGGGGTCTAAATGAATGGGTATCTGTGATGATCAAGTGAAATTGACTTTGTTCCACTAGAAAATGTATAACCCACCAAAGTAAGCTCTAAAGAACAAAAATTACAAGACGGTCTGGCAAAAGTGTCAGTGGTAAGCAAAATTAAAGGTGTCCATGCTGTGATCTCAGGAAAATTTTAGTTCCTAAAGAGTTCTTAACTCTGTAGTAAAGACGTGATTTTAAGTACTTTGGAAACATGAAATATGTACAAGATTTGTTGCCAGAAAATACATCTATGGCATAAATTGCTTGTTTTTGTGGAAGCTCTTTAGATTGAGCTCATCTAAAAAGAGCAAGAGCTTGAGGAATGAGGAAAAACAGCAGAACAAGAACAACAAAATAAAGTATGCTTGTCTGAAGTTCCACTTCTTTTACTTTTTCATTATTAATTTTAATGAAAGTTTACAGACTTTGGATTTCCATATATTCATTGTTACACTTTTCTCTCTGACCACCCCTCCCCCCAGTTCTTTCTGTTTCACTTTGTTGTCAGAGTCCTCTGCCAACACACCAGAATTACTGATTTTCAGAGACATAGGGTAATAAAGGAAACCTTTCTTCAAATGAGTTCTGAGAAATGAGACAAAAAGTCAAGTTTTGGAGACCAGAATTTTTGAAGGCATCCTTCTTCTCATAATAACCTTATTAGTGTTTTGACATGTCTTCTTCTTGTTGCTATGTGCTGTCAAGACATGTCTAGTGATGAAAAACACAGCCCAAATGTCCAAACACAAACAAATGGTTTGAAAAATTATGGTACATTCATACAATGGAATACTATGCAGCACACGGAGTAATAACTTTGTAAATTATTACCTACCTTGGGAGGGACTGGAGAGTTTTGTGCAGAGTGAGCTCAGTCCCACAAGGATAAATATTTTATAAGCCCATTATTGTAGAATGAGTATAAGAATCCGGGGGAGTGGAGGGTGGGAAGAGGCTGGAAGCAGGGGGAGGGGGGATTAATCATTGGGTTGTAAAATTTGATGGGTGGGGAGGTTGAGGGAAATTGAAAGAATTTGTTAGAATTTTTATTAGAATTTTATTAATAAACTAATGAAAGAATAAAGTCAACTTGGGGAGGGAGAAGGGAGGAAGAGGGAGTAAAATGTGCAATAATGAATGAATGAATATCTAACTTTTCTGTAAACTTTTGTTAAAAGGACAATTAAAATAAAAATTTTTATCACCAAAAAAAAAAAAAAAAAAAAAGCTCTAGTGGCCTAATGGGTAAAAGTTGGGCTATAAATCAAGGTTATTCAAATCTACCAGCTGTTCAATGAGAGTGATGGACAATCTTCTTACATGGCTATAGCCTCTGAAAACTCACAGGAGGGTCAGCTGGAAGTTGGTTCATCAGCACATAATACCACAAGTGTTAAAAGTAGATTTTCTTCTTCTCAGCATGCACATTTCTTTGAGAGGAAAGTAGGAGGAACTATGCCAAAGAGGCTCAGGTTTGGTTTTTATCCCCAAATCTTGTATTTGGATAAAAATATTTTTTTATCCTCAGCTCAGATTTGAGAAAGAATGAAAAAAAATATTGAATATCACATGGACTGCTAAGAGAACAAACAGATCTGTCCTCAAAAGGGTAAAACCAGGCTGCTCCTTGGAGGCAAGGATTCTGAAGCTGTCTGACCTACTTTGGGCATGTTAAAAGGAGAGACCAGTTCTTGGAGAGGGACTTCATGCTTGTGAGGGTAGAGGGACAGTACAAGAGAAGAAAACTCAGAATGAGATGGATTGATTCAGTGCCTGGGTTAATAGGGGTATGTGTATCAGAGACAAGGAGTTTGGGTCAGGATAGAGCAGTGTTCACAGCTGTGGTACACAGGGTCGCTATGAGTCACAGGCAACTCAGTAGTACATAACAATAACACACCTAAAACCTTGTTATTTCAACATGTAATTAGTTAAAAAATTATGAATGAGATATTTTACATTCTTTTTCCCAAATCTTCAAAATCCAGTTTGGCATTTATACTTACAGGACATCTCCCATGTTGCGTTTCAAGAGCTCAGTGATGTCATCACTGGCTATTGTATTGGACAGCACAGACCTATGGTTACAGGGTTACTAATGAGTTAAGAGGAAAGATACTGTGGTTAATCCATCAACAGCAAATGGGACCAGAGTCTCATTTGTTTCAGTGCACATAATGGGGAATATAATAACCTAATTATTAGCCTCAATACCACTTCTACTTAGTAACTCCCTGAATCTTTGATTTATTGGCTAGGTAGATAAAAAAACCCCTGCATTATATTTGGAAAATGTAGATCTCAATAGCCTATGAATGAGTATTTTCTATGCGATAGAAAATATTCTATCATTATTATCTTACCACAAACTTGGAAGGAAAAGACTATTAAAATTGAGCACACATATCTAGCTAGGAACATTTTTATTTTGACTAGTTATCCCATGACTTGTACTAAATAATCAAATCCTTTATGAAGAACCTGCAATTAGTGTATTTGTTTCATTTAGTTTTTTAATTACAAAAGGCAATTTGATTAAATAAAACATTTTGGTTCTCTTCTAATTAAAAGCAAATGATAAAAGGTTTAAAATCTTACAATAGTATTAGTAGTACTTTAAAGTAGTATTTGCAATATTACATGTAAGAGAACTAGTACTGTTTAAGGGAAGGAGCATATACAGTAAAACAAGCTAAAATCATCCCAGTGGGATGAATAGACAGCAAATCAATGATCCCATGATTCCTATGTACTCAACAAAAATATGTACATAAATATCTGTTATACTACAATTAAAAGGTGCTTTTCTGTACTGCATCGTTAGGAACAAAGCAAATATAATCTGTTTCTTCAAAATCAGCTATAACCTAGTACATCTAAATAATTTCAAACAATATGTCAACATGCAAAGACAATTAACAGCAAGAATGCTTAGCTCAGCTATTCATCTTCTTTCTAGCAGCTTGCACTTGTATAAGTTGGAAGATTATATTTTTGAAACTGAATGATGAAGTTATTTAACCTGCAATAAAATGAAACTATGAATCTTTAATGATTCTGGAGTTTTTAATTTAAACTATGAGTGGAATTACTAAGTCATCTTTATCACTGTCATCAAGTCAGAACTTACCAACAGCTGACTATCCAGTAGATTTTTGAAGGCGGTAACTTACATGCAAGAGGAGATTGTCTATCTTTTTCCCAAAGAACCACTGGTGTAGGATATTCATTTTTAGTTCTTGTGAACTGAAAATGAACATCAGCATTCCAAAGTGAATGTGTCAATTTACACTCCCATTAGCTATTCCGTATCTTTGCCAATGCTTGGCATTTTCAGTGCTTTAGTTATTTTAGTGGATTTGTGATTGTATTTCATTGCTGTTTTAACCTGTGTTTCATGATTTACTAATAAGATAGAAAAGCTATTCACGTTTTTATTGCTACTTGATAAGGATGAGCATGATTCCAGTCTCCCAAATGTGGAAACTAATAGAGACTTCACCTTCACACTTCTCCATCCTTGATGCTAACACCTCCTGTGCCCCTCTTTTTTTCCTTTTTTTACTTTAGCCACCTGGAGCTAAGTAAGAATTCAGAAATTAAAAGGATATTGAGCTCATAGGAATACTTTTGCTTTCTGACAATCTAACTCCTTACCCCTTTTTGTGGGTTTGATAATTTGGAGGATTAACTCCTCAAATTCCTAGATATTATATAACATTTTTAATTATGTATGTATTATATTCCAGAAACATACAAATGAAAAGACACATAGAGCAGGGTCTGAGGGAGTTCTTAAAAAAAATTCTTCCATGTACCAAGGATGTACTGCCCTCCCAAGAACAGACGTTCTCATAACTAGGGACCTTCCAACCAGAAAGTATTTAGACCTGAGTTCAAGGACTTTTTCAAGCATGCAGATTCAAAACTCAGTCATTGCAGTAGAATGAGAACTGTCTCATAGCTGCGAGCAGATTTTCAGAGGCTGTCATGGGAGGGCTTATCCCTGCAGAGCCGCTGCTGGATAGGAAGTGCCAGAGAGGCAAGGCCTTTAGGTTACAGATCAACTCCCTGTAGACAAGGCCACAGGAGCTAACCCTCTAACCCCTCCCCCACCCCCCTGCCCTGGCAATAAGAAACAACAACAAAAACCAACCCAAAAAACCAACAACAAAAAAAACCACTTAAATTCTGCCTTCTGAGGCCAGTTAATACAACTTCCTGAACGAGTCCTTTCCAAACTGGCCCAACTCTACTTAACAGCACAAATTCTCAGATTTGGCCTGTCAGATATATTTCTGTCACTACTTAATTTAGATCACAGATATTGTGGGATGTAACATTGTGAAAATACAAAATGAAATAATTATGTTTTTTATTAGTTGTACAATTTATAATTAAGAACTGTGCCTCTACTTAATGAGGTTTTTTCTGTCTTTCTCCTCTGTTTTTTGTAACGACCTTTTGCCCTCT
>NW_006399757.1:9730757-9732472 GCF_000299155.1 Elephantulus edwardii | reverse complement strand
TCCCATTCTTTGCAGGGTCAGCCACAACTCGTTATGATCCACATAGTCAAATGGCTTTACATCATCAATGTATGTGGGTGTATTTACCCTGTAGTTAATGAGAAATTAGGGAATAGATATAAGCTGTAGGACATAAAAACTTTTGGGGAACTGTGGAAAGAGTGCCAGTGTACTTCTTTTTTTCCTGGACTTGAGTACTTGATTTTGTAAAACCACTTTAATAAAGCCTCACTCTCACTAAACTGAGTTTGGATTGGATTTCATGAATGCTTATCAGGACAATATTATTGGTAACTTACTGGCAAACTTGTACAGAAAATGCAGCTGGAAGGCACTGTTCCCAGCTAGGGAAATGGACCCTGGTCAGGGGATCATACTGACTCTTCTGTTGCCAAGGAGCTGGGACGGTGTCCAAAGTACTGAGAGTAGTTTTCACATTGACCAAGGAAATGTGATACTTAAATCAATGGAGAGCTCTGGTGGTCTAGTGAACAGGGAGCAGCACTGTGTTCTCAAGGCAACACATCTGTGGCACGTCAAATCCACCCCTGGCCCTGGAGGGTGGGGGGAGGGAATGGGAAATTTTTTCCATGCCATATCCAGCACCAGGAACCTGTTAGAGGGCCTGTTAGGAGTTGGTTCTCACATAAGAGCAATTTTTGCTGCATTTATCTTCTACTTTATTAAAGAAAATGAAGCAAGGGGATGAAAATGACTTAAAATAGATTTTAATGATTAAATTCTAAATATTACATGATTTTCTGTAAATAAATAGTATCAAAATCTTAAAATGCCTTACAATACATTGTCATTTTAGAATTTTATTTAATATTTTATTAAGAAATAATTTGACCTTAAGAATAATCCCAGCTTAGGAGAATGAGTATAATATTTATGGTGTATAAATGAAGGGATTTAGGCACAGAGACATTAAACTGATATTTTAAGAGCTGAAATTAGAACTGAAATGCTCAGAATCCTTGCACCCTTTGTATTACATCAGTCTTAAAGCCTCAGTCAAAAATTACAGAATTGTATAAGATTTTATAGACCTCTCTAACATTTATAGAATTACTAATTCTTATAGTTATAATAAATGTGGAATCACTGAATTCCAGACATGCAAAAATTTTAACTATTAGTGATAGAACTTAATTATTCAAATATCAAAGGGGAACAGTTTAAAGGACATTATATGTGTTTCAGTAAATTTGACATATAGTTTCATGAACTACAATGGCAGAAAGATATTTAAGAGGCACAAAAATTATGATCTAATGAATATGTGATCTAAAACACACTGCCATTGAGTTGCTTCTAACTTTTCAAATGGTTTACATTTTCTCTTGTAAGCTGCTAACAGGTTCTAACTACTGATTTTTCCCTTAGCAAGCTACCAGATAACCTACTATGCTAGTGGGAACCCTTAACTAATATATAGTACTATGTTGTTGCTATTGTTATGTGCTGTTGAGTCATTTGTGACTCATAGTGACCCTATGTAAAACAGCTCTGAACCCTGCTTTATGCTATGACAAACTCTTCATCTCCAACATACCCACTCCTATTACTGCAGTCACTGAGTCCATCCATCACATTCCAGGGTCTTCCTCTCTTGTGTAGTCCCTCCACTCTTCCAAGCATGATGTCTCTCTCCAATGATTGGTCCCTCCTTGCAACATGTCAAATGGGGCTTCAGAATCCTTGCTTTCAAG
>NW_006399757.1:9725295-9730657 GCF_000299155.1 Elephantulus edwardii | reverse complement strand
GCTCTTTTCTTTGAAAAGTAAAAGAAAAATTCTTTCATTTTTATACAATCCCTCCCCCCAAGTCCCTGTCATGACAATAATACCTAATCATATATCCTTTTTAAACATTTCTTTCCCTCATCTGTTTCAAGGATAGCATTTTTTAATTCATCCTACAGCTCCTCTTGTCTTCTGGTCATTGATGTTAATACCTCAAACCAGTTCTTAAGATGATTTTAAATTCAAGTGGTATAGACTCAAGATCGTATTTTGTTTATTGTGTACTTGTTTTTATTTTCTTCAGCTTCAATTTGAACTTGCACCTGAGTATTGATGATCTGTTCCACAGTCATCACTTGGTCTGGTTTTAACAGCTCATAGAAAGCTTCTCCAGCGATTTTCTCCACAGATGTAGTCATCCGGATTCCTGAGCAGTCTGTTAAATGATGTCTGTGTATAAAGTTGCCTGTTTATCATAGCTGTAACGGTTGTTAAAATTTTCCAGTTTTACCCTTTTCTCCTTCATATATTTTTATGACTACACTTGGTCCCTTGATTTTCATTGTTAATTTTAGGATTAATTTGTTAATTTCTTTTAAAAAGGAGCAGGGATATTATGGAGATTTTTGACGGGGGTTGAATCTATAAAACACTTCTAGGGTTTATTTACTCCTTTAACAATGTTACACCTGGTCATACCAACTTAGGCAGCCCTACTGATAACCCTCATTAAGTACTGCCCATAATATTAAGCATATGGCACACAGATTTAGCACCTATCAGCATTGTTCACTAAGTCAGATGGACCATTTGACTTCTAGGACCTGGTACAGCTTTGTAATCCTGGTGAGCATTGGTTGGAGTGGTGGACTGTTTGAAGAATGGTCTAATTTCATGCTTCACATCTGGGCTCCTATGGAGAGATGCTACACTCAGATAATTCTCTGATAAGGAGACTGGTGATTGGGTGCCTCTTTCTCTCTCTTTTCCTTCCTCTTACCAGAGAATATCTCTCCTTTTTCTAGACAAACAAGAACTCTGTTTCTAGTGAGGAGGTTGTATAATCTTTCAGTGTGAAGCACAGGAAGATTATGCACCAAGGAATTCCTTGGCCTTGCCATGAGAAGTAAATCCCATTTTGGCCTGGGAATTTAGAGCCCACGTTTGAAGCTGGTATCACTTTCATTCTTCTCTTGTGAATAAACTGCTATCTCATATACTAGTGCATCCAGATGCTCTTTAGAGGCAAGGATGGTGAAGCTTGGTCTCACATACTTTGGACATGTTGTTAGGAGAGGGTCTTCCTTGGAAAAGTACATCACGCTTGGAAAGGTGAAATGTCCTTGAAAGAGGAAGGCCTTCAATGAGTTCAAGTATATCAGGAATGATAAGGATGGCACAGGATAGGTCAGGGTTCAGATCTATTTTTCATAGGATCGCTATGAGTCACACTCAACTCAATGGCCCTTAATGAAACAACAACAGAGTACTTGTGACTTATTGACTCAAAATTTGATATAACATTTATACAACAAGAATATTTAAATGTGAAGTTTTTAGAGATTTTTCTCAAAGTTCCTCAATAAGTGGCAAAATAGAACTGGGTTTCTGAACAACTAAGTTTGTTAATTTGTTTTGGTTTTGGCCACTTTAAAGAAAGAGATGATCAAGCACTTAATATTTTTGTAATGTAATCAACTGACCTTAGTACGTTAATCCATTATATGTTTGTTGAATAGATCTTAATTATAGAGTATACTTGTTCACTTCCACTGAGTTGTCTCCAGCTCATGAAGAATGGAATGAAGACCATTGTGATTCATCATATTTTCATTTAACTGAAAATTTGGAAATGGATTGTGAGATCTTTCTTGCTAGTCTTACTTAGTTGAGAAGCTCCACAAGCCACCACCAACACGAAGGTATGTGGTGGCTGTGCTTAAAATGTTTGGCCCGGAATTAATCCAGGTCTCCTGCATTGATGAATGACATAATTCTAATTAATGATAAATGAGGTATATTCCTCCCTAACATTAGAGGGCAGTGAGGATATCTAACCACATATTTTACTGAAATTTCTGACAAATAGCACCAAGGGACATCAAACATATTAATTTTTTATGACTTGAGAATATCTTACAATGTACTGTCTAATTCCTAATGTCATATAATGGGACTTTTGAGTCATTCCATGGACTGGAAGACACAAAAGGGGAATAAATCCTCCACTTTTCATTTTTTCTGTGACATCCTTTAGGGTCCTTGAATAAAAGATGTTTTGCAAGTGCTGAAAGCTTCTTTATATAAGAACTTCCAGCAGTTTGCAAGTAAATGTCTACAGTGAGTTCTGCCATCTGGTACACGTGTCTCAGACAGGAAAGCATCTAATATACAACAGTTTTGACAGATACTCATGTTTAATGAGCAAGTCAGGTTATCCTCAAAGGTACTGAATATATAGGGAAAACAGTCATGTATTCAATAGCTTGAATTTTCCTTCTTTTAATTTCCCATTTCCCCTTAACAACTTGCAATTTGCATTCATCTCTATGCTAATTACTTCATTAATGCTTTGGAGATGAGAATATTTGCTGTGCTCTGCAGTTGTTAGGTTGCCTAAGGCAGAGTAAATTTTAGCTTTAAATAATCTCAATAAAATTATCACTGGAATGCTGCTATTTATACATTTTTATGCATTTATCCTGGACAGGTTCCATGTTTTTCAATTTCTGCTTTGTTACATATATAGTAGTATTTAGAGTACTGTGGAAAATATGTCCCAATTTTCACAGCTTTTCATTATTGTATTGGTTTTAATGGTATTTCAGTGTATAAAATTGTCTAAAAAAGGGAAAATGGTATATGGGGGCGCCAGCTCATAAGCGTCTCTCTGAAAGGGCCAGAGAGAGTGAGAATAACACAGCCCCTCAAAGCCCCAGAGCAGAAAGCAGAAAAGGAGCCCATAGCCCAGCCCCATGTTGCCTGTAGAGCTTCACCAACAGCACAAGTTACTTTATTCGTTGCTGACTCACAGACTCACAGTTGTAGTACTGAGAGTGGGATTTATTAGGAGAGTGGGGAAGGCAAAGACTATCTCACAGTCTAACCCCAAGTTTATCCCAACAGTCCTAAGGCCCAATTCCTCAGTTAGTCTAGGCTCTGATTTCATTTCAGTAGTCAAATCCAAATCATCTAACAGGTTTGCCTCAGAGCATTTACAAGTCAACATCTTCTAACATCTCACAAGAACACTCAAACATTTAACTGTGGTCAGCACAAATGCAAGAAGTATCAGGTCATATCTTGCTATAGTTTCTCCGCAAAAATGCTGCAATCTCTCCACCACCAGGATCTCACTGTCATCGGGATCTTCCTCCAGTTTCTCTCAAGTCTTGCAACAAGTCTTGCTCTACTCAAGTCTTGGGAAGGACTCTTTCTCTTATCCTAGTCATATACCTGTTGTTGATTATTTGTAAGACCGTGCTGATTTGCAAGATCATGTTTGTGCAGTTAAGGTAGCTGAAGCCAGAGAAGGCTAACTAATGGCTAAGAAAAGGTAATTTTTAGGCTAACATCACAAAAGTTTACTGGAACTTTTAAGATCAATATATATTGCAGATTTAAACAAGATTTATTATCACCGTTAGTGTATATAAGAGCAAATACTTATATGCCCTTTTATTCCTCTTATACATTTTTGTCAAGACACCAGGGGTTGAGGGATAGCGAGTTCTGACTGTCTGTATTCAAGCTTAATCTCACTGAGTTGGATTGATAATACCTTTGTAAAATTTTACCACTATCGTGTAATAAATATATTTTAGTTTTAATATTACTGGACAGAAACATTTTGTTATATGTCACATCTTTCTAGCTTGTTACTTAGAGCCAGAACTAACTCCTAGTTGACCCTCCTGTGTGTTTTCAGAGGTTATAAATTGTACAGGAGGACGTTATTCATCTTTTTATCTTTCACTAGGAGCACCTAGTGGATTTGAACCGCCTGCCTTTGGATTGACAGCTCAACTCCCTATTAACTAGGCCACCACAGCTCCTTTATATATTACATAGCTAGGACTAGTAGGAAAACATCCACAAACTCCCCAAACATTAAAATCGCCATTTAAGGCATGCTTACAATTATTTAATGAAACAAAGAGCCCTGATTATGAAAAATAATGAGAAACAGACATATGTTTTAAAATACTTAATACTTATTAAATTCATCTGGCTATGTATTAAAGAAAATATTAATTTGTTTTACTGACAGAAGAAATAGACTTTAGACTGGTCCATCCTCAGAGCAGAGAGAGCTAGGATAATGAGTCACACTATGACCCAAAAGAAAGATATATTGTTAACTGACAGGATAAGACTTAGGCCACATTGTGGGAAAGTATGGCTATCCCATGTTGTTGTTGTCACGTGCTTTTAAGTCAAGTACAACTCATAGTGACCCTATGAACAACAGATCTGAATCCGACCCTATCCGTGCCCTCTTCACACTTTCTAACACACTAGGGCCCACTGAGTAGTCACAGTGTCAATTTACGTGGTCTAGTGTCTTCCTCTCCTTTGCCAGGCCTCCACCCTTCTAACATCAGGCCCCTCTCCAAGAAATAGCCTTTCTAAGCAACATGCCTGAAGTATATAAGGCAAAGCCTCATCATCCTTGCCTACAAATAAAACTGGCTGCACCCTCTCCAAGACATATTTGTTCTTTTGGTCATCCATGGGATGTTCAGTGTTCTTCTCCAACACCACAGCTCAAAGGCATCAATTCTTCTCTCATCCTTATTCATTTTCTAGCTCTCAGAGCAATAGCATATGGTCAGAAAGACCAATGACTGAATCAGACACACCTTAGTCCTCAAACTGACATTATAACCCCTCTATAATTTGGAGAGTGTCCCTAACTGCAGGTTTTCCTAGTGCAACATGTCTCCTTACTTCCTGACGGGGTATTAATTGTAGATCCAAGTAACATCAAGTTGTTGATAGTTTCAATCTCTTCTCCATCTATCAGGATGTTGCCTATCAGTCCATTGGTAAGAATCTTTATTTTCTTGATGTTAAGATGCAATCCACATGGAAGGCTGCAGTCCTTGATCTCCTGCAACAAGTGCTTCACATTATCCTTACTTTCAGCAAGCAAGGTTGTGTCATCTGCAAAAAGCATGTTATTGATGGGTCTCCGTCTGATCCTGATGCCACATTCCTCTTCATAGAGTCTAGCTTCTAAAATAATTTGCTCAGCATACAGATTGAACAGGTATGGAGAAAGGATATGACCCTAATGCACCCCTTTCTTAATTTTTTTTTCTATAATTATATTTTATTAATTTTCATAAACATTTACAGAGATTTTGGGCTTCCACTCATT
>NW_006399757.1:9709767-9720270 GCF_000299155.1 Elephantulus edwardii | reverse complement strand
CTGTTAACAATCTCAATCTCTTCACTATCATTATGCTTACACTCAGCCCAGTGGTGAGAATCTTTGTTTTCTTGATATCGAGCTTCAATCAATATTCAGGTCCTCCTCAGTTTTGGCAAGCAGGATTGTGTCATCTCCATAACACAGACTGTGGATGAGTCTTCCTCCAATTCTGATGCTACATTTCTCTTCACAGAGCCAAGCATCTCCCATAATCTGTTCTGCACAGAGACTGAAAAGGAATGGAGATAAGCTACATCTCTTGCATATGCTCCTCCCATTTTTGAACCATGCAGTGCCTTGCTCTGTTCTGATGGCTGACTCTTGGTCCAAATATAGGTTTCACATAAGCACAATCAAGTGTTCTGGGATTACTATTCTTCCCAGAGTTGGCCACTGTTTGTCATGATCTACACAGTCAAATGCCTTTGCATAGTCAATGAAACACAGGTAGACATTTCTCTTGTATCTTCTGCTTTCAGCTGAGCTCTATCTAATGTTGGCTACGATGTCACTAGTACCACAGCCTCCTCTAAACCCAGCCTGCATATCTGGCAGTTCTCTGCTGATGTGCTGTTCTAGTCGTTTTTTGGATAATTTTCAGAAGGGTCTTGCTTGTAATGATACTGTTTGATAATTTTCACATAGCACTATATTATTACATATAGTTGATTGGCTGATTCAGTTACTCATTCTTTCAGTCACAAATATTTATTGAATGCCTGTTATATGCTAAATTCTGTCATAAGAACTAGGATATCTAGATTGGAATTCTTACTTGTCTTTCATTAAATTTCATGAGTTATAGAATAATAGTGATCATAATATTAAGGTGCTGCTGTTATATGCCTTTGAGTATGAGTCATAGTGAGTCTATTAACAACAGATATAAACCCTGTCCTACCATGCACCATTCTCATAATCTCTGGCATATTTGATTCCATATTTGATCACTGTGTCAATTCATCTCACTGAGGATCTTTCTCTCTTTTGGTGACTTTCCACCTCCCTAGAATGATGTCCCTTTCCAAGGAATAGCTCCATCTGAAAGAAAAGTATGTGAGATGAAGCTTTGCAATTTGTGCCTCTAACGAACTCTCTGTTCCTTCTCCATGACATATGAGTTTGTTGTATGAACAGTTCATGGTATATTCACTGCTCTTCTCCAATACAACAACACAAATACATTTATTAATTAATATTAACTATTTACTCTTTAGTAGTGAACATTTATATACTTATTTTGACTTTTCAATCTAATATGTTCACACTATGGACATTGTTTCAATGATTACATCTAGGCTATAGTTTAAAATAAACCAAACTGAGGATGGCAAGTGAAATGAAAAAAAAAAATAACTTGCACATATTCAAAGGGACAATAAGAAAGAGATGTGGGAATAAAGATATTTTGTCAGTTCTAATTATACTAATTTGAAAAAGCAAATAGATTCACCAGATGTTCCTATAGGAGTTAATTCTGTCTTCAACGTTATAAGTAATTAACATGCATGCTTACACTTGTACAACTTCTTAGAGTTAAATTCATGTTATGACTTTCCATAAGACTATCTTGAAGCAAAAGTCCCTATTAGTGTGATGAAAACGCCTTGCAAATGGTGAAGTTCTGTCTCTGCACTTGTATACTGTTTTTGAGGAGACTTCCAAGGACAGACCTTGAAGCCAGCAATTTGTAGCAGGAAGGCCTTTCTGTCAAACTGCTTTCTCTGCTCATTAAAGATTCCCTGAAACATCTCCTTCGCATCACTAACATTTCTGGAGTTCCATGCAAGAAAGGTAAACAGGCAGTGAAGCTTGGCTTGCATTTTCCATTAGCTGCGTACTTTTTAGTGATTGTAGAGTCCATTTAACTTCATAGCAACCTTACAGGGGCAGATGAAAATGGCTCCATAGAATTTTCAAGGGGATGAGTTTTTGGAGGCAGATTGCTAGACTTGTCTTCTGAGAAGAGTCTGTATAAATTCTAGCTGTCATTTAGTAGCTCAGTCCTTATTCACGTTAGCCAGCTACTTCTACTGATTGGTTTAGTGACTTTGCAATAATATCAGTTTACAAATACAGAATGTCAGTGACTCTCCTAAGTGCTTTACCAATGTCCAACCATTTAAAACTGCCCTTGAGTCTTTAGGTAAGTCTTGTTCTTAGGATTTTCTACTATGTATCAGTATTAATTTGGTGACAGTGGTTTTTTGGTCGATAATTTATCGTTGATAAGTTCTGGACGCTGCACAATTTAAGTACTTGACAGATAATCTAAAGGTCGGTGGTTTGAATCCAGGTAGGAGCTCCATGGGAGAAAGGTCAGGCAATCAGCTTCCCACAAGATAACAGGGTAAAAATCACTGTGAGATAACAGTTCTACTTTGTCAGAGAAATTGGATCAATTCAACAATAATAATAAGCCAACAATAATATCATGGATAAGCTGCTAATGCCCAGAGAACCTGAAGAGTCAATAAATGTCTAGAGCAATTTGAACTCAGGCCCTCTGGATCACACGCCTGTACTAAGTCATGACTATGAGGGGAAATATTCTATGAACTAGATCTTACCGTATTTGTGGATTTTCCCCCCTTTACTATTCCTAAACTTTCATTTGCTTATCTATAGAAGAAAATTGTTACCCACTCTGCTTGTATCACATTAAAAAAAAAAATTAGAAACTGTGAATCACTATGTGGTGATTAGGTACTGTCAAACTGAGTGTGACTCATAGCAACCTTATGACAACAGACATGGATTCTATGCTATCTCATGCCATCCTCATCATCTCTGATTTACTTGAGCCCATGACTACAGTCCCTCTATCAATCCATCTCATTGATGGTCTTTCTTTCCTTCGCTGACTTTCCACCTTTCCAGGTATGGTGTCCCTTTCCAAGTAATAGCCTCTCCTAGCAACATGCTCAATGCATGTTAAGTCAAAGTTTCACTGTTCTTGCCTTCAGAGAATTCTGTCTGCAGTTTTTCCAAAACATGTTTGTTCTTTTAACAATGCATGGAATATTCAGACCATTTCTTCTGGATCTCAACTGAAAGGCATTAATTTTTCTTCTATAATCTAATTCATTGTTCAGCTCTTAGATGCATAACAAGTGTTTGAAAGACCATGACCTGACACAGGTTCACATTGGTCTTTAAACTGACATCATTGCTTCTCAATTCTTTGAAGTGGTCTCCAAAAGTGGGCTTGGCCAAAACAATAACACAAGGTGAGTGTGGAGAATCCCTGTCACTTGGAAATGCTAACAGGTTCTCTCTTTACTGCACTCTGTCTAGCACTGTTGTAATAAACTCTCATTTTTTTTCTATCTACTGTTTTTATTGTTTGTTTGTTTTCTCCATTTTATTTTAATATCATAAAGAATTAGAAAACAAACACCTGCTCTTGGCCCTGGGAAATGGAGGTAACGTGTAGTTAGGCTTCTTCATTTTGTAGATGAGGAAGCAAATTTTGTAGCCACAGGTTACTTTTGTCAGAGATTGTTATTTATTCATGGCTTCCATTATCTTTCCACTTGAAAATGCCAAGTTGATTGAATTTCTGAGTTGTTTTACTTTTTACAGATTTGAAAGTTCATACTGGTGACACATAAAAATTGCAACAAGAAATTTTGAAGACTGCAAATGGTTAAATCAGTTTAGAGGAGAAAATGAGATCACTTGATTTTGTAATGAAAAGATACTCAGTACCAGGGCAGAGAAACAAAAACATCTGTTTTTGCATCTTTTGGGGAGGGAGAAACTAATTAGTTTGGGGCGAATTCAGAAAGATGTCATTTTAAATTACTTGGTTCTTCTGTTTACCAAAATAATGCAATTAGGTGGAGTAAGTAAAATAAAGAATAGGTCTGAAGCAGATGTCTGGAAATAGGCATTCACACTGTTAAAAACTACATATAAAACTGCCCGAGGGGCAGAATTATGCAGATTGGAATTTTGGACCATTCTCAATAAAAACATAGCCTTGATGGAAGTACATAGATTTAGCCATAGGTTGAGTGTTTTATTGGATTATTTACCTTTATCTTGCTGTGGTGCTTAAGTATTTTATAAACTCTGGATATAAGTCCCTTATCTGATATGTCATTACCAAATCTCTTTTCCCAGTCTGTGGCTTCCCTTTTTACCCTGTTGGAGGAGTTCTTGGAGGTGCATAGGGATTTGATTATTAGAAGGTCTCATTCATCTATTTTATCTTCTCCTGGTTGTAGGAGATTGTGTGTTTTATAAAGAGAAAATATTTGGTCAAGCTAAGTAGAAGGGAATGACTTGTTATTTTAGGAAGAGAGGAACATACATGTACACATACAAACACATGTATACGTATTTATACACACACATAAAGATATACACATATACATGTCCTGAGAGAATGTAAAACAACTGGAGGCCACATCTTACCGTCACTAACTCCACAAGGGTTAATAATCTTCATCTACAAAATCAACAATACAATACTGATTCCCAGGAGGTCAGACATACCCCACGTTCCTGCAACTATTTCTACCTACCAATACCATCTAATACCAACCATCCCTCCAACATCTCTTACTCTCTGCTACTGGGTTCACTAATCCATTTTAATGGTCACACAGAATTCATAGATTATCCTCACAATTATGGAGAGAGGTTTTAAGCACACTTAATACATTACAATTCAGTTTTGAAACAGGATACAGTTGCTATGGGATACAGTGTTATGGTGTTAGTCCTGCCACTTATAGTGCCCCATCCTTGTCCTCTAGTCAACTGCTATGCATCACAGAACTGGACAATGAATAAGGTTGACAGAAGAACTGATGTCTTTGAGTTGTGGTGCTGGAGAAGAGTACTGACTATCTCATGGAATACCAAAAGAATAAGTAGATTATGTCATGTAGAAAGTTCAGCCAGAGTGCTCCTTTCAGGCAAAGATGGCAAAGCTCATTCTCTCATAATTTTAACATGTTACTAGATGAGGCTATATCTTAGAAAGGAGTAGCATCCTAGGAAATATGGATGATCCATTGAAGGAAGGGAAGCCTCCCAATGAGATGAATTGACACTGTAACACTGCAGCAGTGGGCTCACATGTGTCAGAGATGGTTAAGGATGTCACAGAATACAGCAGAGCTTAGGTCTATTGTTAATAGGGTTGCTATGCATTACGTTCAACTTGATGGCGTCTAACAACAACAACAATAACATCCTTGTCCTCCAGCAAGGTAGGTCAAAAGTTCCCAGCTGTGGTTTCACCTCTGGGGACCAGCATCCCTGTTGAGCTCTATCTCATCTCTGCTTCTCAATTGCTGTCTACATCTCAGTCTATCTCTGTCGTGCTCAGTGATCTGTCTGGACCTGAGGGGCATGTGTAGCATTTTCTGGTTCTTTTGTGCTTGTTGTGTAATTGTATCTTCTGTCTCTAAACCTGCTTAATTTAAGCCTAGCAGGAGGACAAAACTAACAGATCTCATCACTGGGTATTTTACATACCCTGTTAGCATCTTCCCACCCAGTCAGGTGGTGAAAATCAAAGCAAATGTCCTTGGAAAACCATTTTGAAAAATCAAGCTATACTACAGAATCAGTTGAGAATAAATTTGCATTTGCGTTAGTGATATTTTAATTAAATTGGGCAAATTCTTTCCACTTTGTTTTTATTAATAAGGAAGAGAAAGTTAATCTAAGAAGTAGCAAGTAATTCTGACCAAAGCATAAAAGGTTTTGTCTTTGAATTAGTAGTTAAGATGAAAACAGAGTGGAATATTGAGCTCCACTAGCTAGCTTTGTAATATTTGAGATCTTTGAGGTCTAGATCTTTGAGCATTTTTTTCAGTGCCATGTAACTCTTTCTTTGTAACTTTGTTATTGTGTATCCCAGAGTTGGAATCCATCCATTGCTGACCCTCTGGTGGTTTTTCAGAAGCAATTAATCAAATGGAAGAGATTACCCATCCTTCTCCCACAAAGAAGTTAGTGGTTTTCAACATCATGCCTTTGGGATTGCAGTGCAGCTTTTTGCCACCTATAATGAATAATTATTAGAGCAATATTAACTATTGTGCAGTTTAACTTTCCCTCCTGCCCTTGGAAATAGCTATGTAATTATTTTTCTTCATTTTTTTTCCACTTGGAATAATTTTTTTTCATTCATTTTAGATGTGCAATTTTATTGAGATAGTTAATAGTTTTAGTTTGCTTGGTTCCACAGTCAACACTCTTGGTACCAGCAGCCAGGAAATCAAGGGACAGACTACACTGGGAAAGTCAGCTGTCAGGGACCTCTCCAGAGTACCGAAGAGCAAAAACATCAGGCTTGAGACTAAGGTGCTCCTGATCTGGGCCATAGTCTTCACAATTGTGTTCTATACATCAAAGAGCTGGACAGTGACTAGGAATGATAGAGAATTGATGCCTTTGAGCTGTGGTGCTGGAGAAGAGTGTTGAATATACCGTGGACTGCTAGGAGAACAAACAGGTTTGTCCTGGAGAGGGTAAAGCTGGGCTGCTCCTTGGAGTTAAGGATTCTGAAGATTCATCTGACATACTTTGGGTATGTTGCAAAGAGGGACTGGTCCTTGGAGAGGGACGTCATGTTTGGGAGAGTGGAGGGACGGTGCAGGAGAGGAAGACCCTCAAAGAGATGGATTGATTCAGTGATTGCGGTAGTGGGAGTAGGTGTGTTTGAGATGGTGAGGTTGGCACAGGATACAACAGCATTTAGCACTCTTGACCATAGGGTCACTATGAGTCACAAGTGACTCAATAGCACATAATAACAACAACTGGCCAAAATTCAGATTGAAGACTTAGTGGGAGACAAAAAGAGGGCAGAAAACTTGGGAACCTCATCATGCCACATGTGAATCAACAGAAGCAAAAACAAGTAAATTAGCTATAGATAAATTTGTCCTTGAAAAAGCCTCTTGTCTCTGAATGTTTTAAATATTCTCTGAATTCTGAGTTTAGTAATTGAGAATAAAAAGGTAGTTGGGTTTTTGTGTATTAACTTGCTTTCTGTTTTGACATCTAGCATATAAATGGCCATCGAGATATATAAAATGCTAATATAATCTGTTTTGCCCTTCTACCAGCTTTTTAAATTAGTCTGATTTGTCACCATGCATCTTCTACTTGGCCTTGACCTACTTGTTCTTGACATGAGTATGATGTTATTTTACACTGGGTTTTAAAATAGAGAAAAGGGAAATACATATAAATTTCATATTAATTCTACAACAGAGATCCTACTGGATATATTTTAATCCTCCTTCAAGTTTACCTGCTCTCCATTATTGTGTCTGTGTAGGTGCTTGTGTATCTGTTTGTGTGAGGGAGAGAGAAAAAGAGAAACAATTTACATATATTGTTGTTGTTGTTGTTATGTGCTATGGAGTTGCTTCCAACTCATAGAGACCCTATGTACAATAGCTGTGAACCCTGCCCTATCCTGAGCCATTCTTTCTTTTTATTTCATGTGTGTGTGTGTGTGTGTGTGTGTGTGTGTGTGTGTGTGTGTGTGTTGTCAAATCAGATCAGACTGGTACAGGAGGAGATTGTTCCTCCTTCTCCAGCAGAGCATCTGGTGGATTTGAACCATGTACCTCTGGGATTGCAGTACACCTCCTTGCCACTAGGCCACCAGAGCTCGCTGAGCCCTTCTTATCATCTCCAACAGACTCCATCCCACTTCTCCAGTCACTGAGTCAATCCATCTCATCCTTGGTCATCCTCTCCCGAGCTCTCCCTCCACCCTTCCAATCATGATGTACTTCTCCAAGGACTTGTCCTTTCTGGCCTCAGCCTCATGCACAAAGTATGCGATATGGTGCTTCAAAATCCTTGCCTCCAGGGAGCAGCTTGGTTTTACCCTCTCTAGGATTAACCTGTTTGTTCTTTTGGCAATCTACAGTATGTTCAATACTATTCTCCAGCAACACAACTCAAAAGCATCGATTCTTCTTCTATCATCCTTAGTCATTGTCCAGCTCTCTGATGCATAGCAAGTAATTGCAAAGACCGTGGCCCATGTTGAGAACTGTACCAAGAGCACCTTAGTCTCTAGACTGGCATCATTACTGTTCAGTACTCTGGAGAGGTGTCTTGAGAACAGACTTTCCCAGTGAAATTTGCCTTTTAATTCCTGACTGCTGGTGCCGAGTGTTGATTGTGGAAACAAGCAAGCTGAAGTTATTAACAATCTCAATATCTTAATATCTTCTCTGGCTATCAAAAAGCTACAAGTTGGTCCAGTGGTGAGGATCTTTGTCTTCTTGATTTTGAGCTTCAATCCTATTAAAGACTTCAGTCTTTTGCTTTCTGCAGCAAACACCTCATGTCCTCCTCAGTTTCATCAAGTAAGATTGTGTCATTTGCAAAATACAAGTTGTTGATGAGTCTAACTTCAATACTGATGTCACATTCCTCCTCATAAAGTCCAGTTCCTGAATGATCTATTCATCATATAGATTAAAAAGGCATAGAGATAGGATGCATCCTTGATACATACCATTCCTGATTCTGAACCGTGTAGTGTTTCCCTGCTCTGTTCTGTATAGCTTTCATAAGAGCACAATCAAGTGTTCTGGGATCCCTATTCTTTTTAAGGTCCGCCACAGTCTGTTGTGATCAACACAGTCAAATTTCTTTGTATAGTCAATGAAACACAGATAGACATTCCTCTGGTACTCTCCTCTTTCAGCCAATATTCAGCTAAATTTGGCTAGATGTCCCTATAAATAGAAATCAGTTTAGAGCTTTCCAGATTGTATTTTGTTTATTTTTATTAAAAAGATATTGTAACTATTTTTTATGTAATAAGTATTTCTAATGAATCGGTGACACTGATGTGTCAAATGTGATAATGGTTACCCATGGCAGACAGTGTTTGGTGGAGCTCCCCGATTAAAACAGATTGGAAGCAGGAATAATATCCACTTCCATAATAGCTTGTCTCCAGAGACCCTATGAACCTGGAGAGAGGATGAAAGTCACACAAGTGATGAGGAGTTTTGTTCACAGGGTCGCTATGAGTGACCTACGACTCTTAACAACAAGATCAATGAATCCTATTGATAGTGGTTAGTTCATGTTCTGTGTGAAATATATATCAGAACTACATTATTCTTTGTGTAGTTTTGGGATTTAAGAAATTTGTAGTTATTTACTATTATATGTAATTCTCAGAAAAATATGCATTTCTTTGTACACTTTCTGGTTTTGTCTTCGCACTTCTTTACAGTTTTTGTTGTTGATTTACTTCAAGTTGAGCACGACTCATAGTGACCCTGTGAACAAAAGGCCTGAAGCCCCTCTACAACTATTGACATTTATCAAAGTTCTTTCCAGAAGCATGTTGTTTAGGAATTGGATGCCACTCCTGCCTAAAATGAAATGTGTTGTTCCAGAGTAGGAGTTTGAAAGATGTTTTGACCAAAAAAAAAGAACAAAAACAAACCACTTACCAGAAGATACTGCCCCTTCCTCAGTAGAATGTGAGAGAAATGGCTTATTGCATTCAGTTTTAAAATACTAACTAATTTGGTAAATGAGGATATTCATTTAACTAATTTCCTTTCACTTATTTTGCTTAGTAATACCTGTTATTTTTTTTCTTGTAGTCTATAAAGTCTTCCATTGACTTTGTGTTTTATGCAATTATTCATATACATTTATATTTACATGACCGACTACTGTTGATATGTACCTATCATCATACCATCTCTTACAGTCCCCACTGAATTTTTACTAGTCCTTCACCCCTGAGCCCCCAATCCATCCACTAAGCTCTGCTATCCTAGTAATTCCTACCCTTTGCTTTTTTCCTCCCCTTCTCTTTTACCCCTTCCCTTTTTGCACATTTGTTCACATCTTTCAAAATACCCTTCTATTTTTACAATAATGGACTTATGCATTATTTGTCCTTATGTGACTAAGTTAGTTCATTCAATATAATGCTTTTTGCTAAGAAATCTGAAGGACAACTATCTGGCCAACTGACTGGAAAATATCCATGTTTATTCCCATTCCAAAAAAAGGTGATCCAACAGAGTGTGGAAATTATTGGACAATATCATGAACATCGCACACAAGAAAAACTTTGCTAAAGATTATACTGAAACAGTACATTGACAGAGATCTGCCAAAAATACAAACTGGGTTTAGAAGAGGCCATGGCACTCAGGATATGATTGCCAGTGTCAGATGGATCTTGGGTGAAAGCTAAGAATACCAGAAGAATAACTATTTGTGTTTTATTGACCATGCAAAGGCATTTGACCATGTGGATCACAACAAATTATAGCTAATATTAAGAAGAATGGGAATCCTAGAGCACTTAATTGTGCTCATATGAAATCTATACATAGACCAGGAAACAGTTGTCAGAGCAGTAGAACAGGGTAAGGAAACTGTATGCTTTTTTGATTTTAAATCAAGAGTGCATCAGGAATGTGTCTTTTCTCCATACCTTTTCTTTTTTTTTTTCTTATTTTTTCTATA
>NW_006399757.1:9678425-9684453 GCF_000299155.1 Elephantulus edwardii | reverse complement strand
AGCATAGTATTCCATTGTGCGAATATACCACAGCTTCTCTAGCCATTCGTTTGTTGATGGGCACTTAGGTTGTTTCCAACTCCTTGAAATTAACATGCAAGAACAGCCATGACTTAAGGACTGTGTAAATACTAGTAAATGAAAAATCAATGGATATGCTTTTATTAAGCATGAGCTAGGAACCCCCCCCCACCCAAGATCAAAATGTGAGACTGACTAGAGAGCTAGATGATATTGCTTGTATACTTACTTAAAACTTGTTTGAATGTGGAAGGTTGTTTATTCCTCAAGTGATTATACATGATAATACTAATGTATTGGTGGTGGTAGTGATTCAGTAGCTATGACAGTATTCTATAATATAGAATTTTATATTATTTTTGCTTTTATATTGGTATGTACTCCTGCTGACAAACTTCAATATAGCTACCCAGTACTTCTTTAGGACTAGTGTCTGCTCTGTCCCTAGAGTAAAGCGACATCAATTTGTTTCTTCTTGGTAATTGCTAGAGATTATAAAATACTTTTTCTCTAAATTACTATTAGAAACACGGATGTTCCCATATTTATTCTCTTAAAAAATTTATGGTTATGTAGTTAGTAGATTTTCAAGGAAAGAAAACTATACTAAAAATCTAGACTAGTTGAAAGCTCACTTAAAAATCTGTATTTCCTGACTAAGGAATCCAAAGGCATGAAAACAAAAACAATGAACCACAACTGCCTCTTGAGTACAGTATCAGCGATTCACAGAAACAAATGAACCTGATTTATTTTTTCTACATCTAACTTGTGAAAACAGTCATGTATTTTTAAATTTTATTTTTTTGTTAGTTCTTCATTTTAGCTATGGAAAATCAATAAACATAATAAAAGAACTAAAATATCTAATTTTCCTGAAGTTTGATACATTTAAGAGGCATTTAATCCATAATGTTTCAATATTTTAAAGATGATTTAGTTGGTACAATAAAATGTAAAGTAACAAAACCCTTTTATATACTTACGAGATATGACTTTATCAGAATTCCCTCCTTAAATACTAACTTTCAGTATTTCAGATAAACAAATTTGTAAATTTTTCAATGGAATAGATTTCTCATAAGAAAAGAGAATCTGACATCCTCAGATTAAAAAAAAGAGATGAAAGCAGATAACAGTGAAAGACTGAGACTAAAAACTTGCTTGTTCCTACAAGTAGTAATTTATTAATTAAATCAAGAATTGAACATATTCCAAAAATTCCTATATGGTAAATATACCTAATTACCTTAAGATCATTCTAATGTATGAATTTGACTTGGCCTGCGTGTTTTTCTATGTCTGCTTTTCCAGTTAAAACTAATAATTTGTCTACAACATGTTTTCACCTCTGTGTGGGTTGAAATTGTGAAACTGGATCTAGATGAAAGCATTTCGCAGCAACACTGTCACAAAAAAAATATTCCTTTCTCTAATTATTAATGGATCTTCAGTCTGGTTCCCAGACATAGTAAAATAATGAATCACTGGAGAATTAAATGTATTTACTTTCTTTCCAAAGTGTGGCAATGGTGTTTGCTCAAGTTAGTCATTAAGATTGTTCTGTGTTCATTTAAAAGGTTAGTGCAATAAGGCATCACATTCATGCCTAACTAAGCAATGGCGTTTAGACACTGCTGTGAGAAAAAGCTCACAGAGAGATAAACACATCCTCCCAACTTTAGAGAAAATGTTTTTTAAAAGATAGGAAAGAAATCTGGCTAGGAAAGATTCTAAAGTAGAGCAGAGGGAACCATGGAGACTATAACATGAGACAAAGTTGAAAGGAGTTGCTTGTTCAGTTAACATGCCATTTTTCATATTTTGATGATATTTATCATTAAAGATTAATTCCTAGTTACTTTTCTATGTTGTGATTCCAAAATTACTAACTTTTAAAATTATTTTGGCTGTAGGAAATTTCTTTTATACCATTTACGCCTTTGTTGTTTCATATATAAAATGAGGGTCAAAATACTGTATAACCTTGACATCACACATGTATTTTTATTTATTGCTTTGGTTTACTTTGTATGGATGTGTTGTGCATGTGCATACTTTTTTGGGGATGGAAAGTTCCACTTGGAAATGAGTCTTTAGTCAATAAAGGGAAAAAAACCCACAGAAAATCAAATAAATAGGAGATAGGTAGAGAGAAAAGAAGAGAAATGAGTGGGATTTTATTATTGCTTATTATTGTTTCTAGTAGACCAACTTATTAATTTGATACATACAGTTATAATATTTAGGATATTTAAATATTAAAACTATATTAATATTTTTGGTACTATCATATAACTGTTGTTATGTGCTGTTGAATCGCTTGTGACTCATAGCAACCCTATGTATAAGAACTCCATCCCTGCTCTACCCTGTGTCAATCTTATTGTCTCTGATACACCTAACCCCATTACCCTGTATCTTTATTATTTGTATGTAATATTTACTCATATCTAAATACATATAAAGCCATAGATCTAAATGGATAGATATTGAGATATGTGAGTATACAAGCATGTTCAAGACATTGTGCTGACATAATCCTTAGGATGTGCTGATAGCCCAAAGGCAGAGTTTTTATGAAAGTTCAAATTCATTAAGGGGTTTCAAGGAAAAAAGATGGGCAATCTTATCCCATGAAATTTATATTTTTCTGGAGGAACCTCATAAAAGGTCAACAGAGTCAATAATGACTCAATGACTTTGCATTTGAGGTATTTCTTTTTCTTTATGTTTGTGTGTATTGTAGACGTTAATATTATTCTTGCGTATAGTTTATCCTTGCAACCTTTCTATTTTACAGCTAAAATAAATAAATAAACAAACAAACAAGCATGCAAAACCTAGCATCTCTGGTGACCTACTGGTAAGAAGCTGCACTGCAATCTCAGACGCAGACATTTGAAACTACCAGCTGCTCCATGGGAGAAGGATGGGTAATCTCCTCCCATGCGATTTGCTGCATCTGTTACTAATCGGTTCCCACTTAATGAAACAGAAGAACAAAAAATTTAAAGCTAGTTGAGCATTCAACTCTTCTGTATTTTTCTTGAACAACATTGTAATAAGAGTTCTATTGTAGTGGGCATCTCTCCATCAGTAACTGTTAATAATGTGTGATTTTTATTGCTACATATCTAATTACTTTCAGCTATATGAGGAAGCAACATTATTATAGCAGACCACAAAAAGTGACTACAATATTGATGATGCTGTGCATCTTAAACAAGAATGGAGCTCCATTTCTTTTAAATTTACTGGTTATACTCCAAGGCAAAGACATTTTCTTAGGGAATCAATGGCTTGACAACTAATAAATAGATCATAAACATTGTTATTTAGATTTGAAATAATTAGCCAGGAGACCACTTTAGTAATTATTGGTATCTCACATTCCTATAGCTCTATCCTTCTCTAGAGATAAAGATTTCATTTCTAGGACTCAATCAGTAGTCTCATCTACCATTTGCTAATGCAATATTAAATCATTATAATATGTCCTCGTTCACTGAAGCTGAAATCAGCTTAGGAAATGAAAAAATTTGTTTCCTTTCTGTATTAAGCCTTTGGCTCAGTAAGAGGTAAAATTTATATCTCTCTACCTTTTGTAATAGAGGACTATCTCAGACCATTTGCTCTACTTTTCAAATGATGTTAACATGCCATATACCTTGTTTTGTGTACTAATGTGCTGTGTGTACCTTTTCTTTCTAGATCTATCCCTTTGAGTTGCTCTACTAGATAAAAGAACTTTATAACTTTGTTTTTTTTAATACTGAATGTCTTACCAACAGTAAAGATACCTATTAAACAGATCCAAAATTTTAAAACATGAAATCAATATAAAATCTTGGTTAGCTTTAAAGATGTCATATAATTTCTGGTTTTGAATTTACCTGGAAGTTATAGAGGAATATAACTTTGGTAAGATAAATGACATGGCTGTCTTTATTTATTTCCAGCTAATACTTAGCATTGTGGAAACCAGCTTCTTTATAGTATATATAATTTTAAAGTTGCATATTCCTTTCAAGGATCATTTTATTGACTGTTATGATGTCAATGATTCTCAGATACCTTTTCTAGCAGAAATGTTTTTTATGTGTGTGTCATAACAATGATAATGAATTTTATTTTTAAATGTTTCAGCTTACTGAGAATAATTTTATGTTCCAAATATTATCCATTAGGGTTCATTTTGCAACAAAGTAGAATGATATGATTTCGTACAAGTAGACATGAAAAAAGTAAGTTTCTTCAGATATTTTAGTATAGAAGCCAAAGCTAAACCAAGATATCAAGAAATTAAGGAGCTGAATAGAAAATTTCAGAGAGCAGCTCAGGAAGACAAAGCAAGGTATTATAATGAAATGTGCAAAGAACTGGAGTCAGAAAATCAAAAGGGCCAAACTTGTTCAGCATTTCTTAAGCTGACAGAATTGAAAACAAGTTAAAGCCACGAGTGGCAATACTTAAAGATGCTTTGGCCAGAATGTTAAATGATCCAAGAAGTATTAAAAGAAGATAGAAGGAGTACACAGAGTTACTGAACCAGAAGGAATTGGTTGACACAGAAGAATTTCATGAAACAACACATGAGTAACAGCCGGTGGTGATGAAAGAGGAAATTCAAGCACTCGGAAAGAATTGACAAAAAACAAGTCTCCAGGAACTGATGGCATACCAAATGACATATTTCAACAAACAGATGCTGCCCTGGATGTGCTTGCTAAATTGTGCCAAGAAATCTGGAGGACAGGAACCTGGACAACTGACTGGAACAGATTGTTATTTGCTCACATGCCAAAGAAAGGTGACCCAGCAGTGGGAAAATTATTGAACAGTATCATTAATATCACATGTAAGCAAGCTTCTACTGAAAATGATCCAAAAATGACTGGAGCAACATGTCGGCAGAGAACTTCCAGATGTGCAGACTGGGTTTAGCAGAGACTGTGGTACTAAGGATATTATAGCTAATGTTAGATGTATCTTGGCAGAAAGCAGAGAGTACCAGTGGAATGTCTATCTTTATTTCATTGACTATGCAAAGGCTCTTGACTATGTGGATCACAACAAATTGACTGACGTGGGGTTCTAATTCACCAGCTGTTCTGTGAGAGAAAGACAGAAAATCTCTTTCCATGCAATTTACTGCCCCTGAAAATTGATTGGATGGTCAGCTTTGGATTGGGTTCAATTTGATGGCATGCAATAATAACATAGGGATAGCACAGGAACTATAAAATTTTATGCCATTGAAATATGGATAACTTAAAGAAACAGTATTGTTTACCTTAAACATCATTGTGACTTGGAATAAAGTATTCTTTCTTTTCCTCCCTAAATATTATGATATATTGTGTTTTATCAATGTGCCTTTGGACTTTATCAGATTTTCAAACATTACTATAACTCTTTCTAGACAGGATATGGAATTTTTTAAGAGATTTTTAGAGAAATCTAATGAGTCAGTTCTATTTTTGTCCTATAGAGTCACTTTGAGTTGGAAATGACCCAATGATTTAAAAGGGCAACTTCCTTACTAGGAACTGGTTCTATTTAGATATGAAATTCTTCAGCATTCAGTCATCCTATTTAACTGAAACGTATAACATCATAACTAAGACCTGTATTGTTATGTGCCATCGAGTCACTTGCGACTCATAGCAACCCTATGTACAAGAACTCTAAGCATCGTACTATTCGGTGCCAACCTGGCCGTCTCAAATGCATTCATTCCCACCACTCCAGACACAGAATCAATCCATCTCATTGAAGGTCTTCCTCTTCTTCGCCGCCCCTTCACTTTTCCGAACACGATGTCCCTCTCCAAGGACCAGTCCCTCCTTGCAACATGTCCAAATTATGTCAGACAAAGCTTCAGAATCCTTGACTCCAAGGAGCATTCTGGCTTCACCTTCTCCAGGATAAACCTGTTTGTTCTCCTAAGAGTCCATGGTATATTCAACACTCTTCTCCGGCACCACAGCTCAAAGGCATCAAT
>NW_006399757.1:9659261-9676185 GCF_000299155.1 Elephantulus edwardii | reverse complement strand
CTCGTTTTCACTGCTGATATTGAGCTTCTCCACTGAGTCTTTCCACAAATGTAATCTATTTGATTCCTATGCATACCATCAGGTGAAATCCATGTGTATAGCCTGCATTTATGTTTCTTATAAAAGGTATTTGCAATGAATAAATCATTGAATGTGCAGAACTCTATCATTCTATCTCCAGCCTCATTTCTCTTACCACGCCCGTGTTTTCCAGCTGCTGATCCTTCTTCCCTGTTCCCAACTTTTGTGTTCCAGTCGCCCATTGTTATCAATGCATCTTGATTGCATGTTTGATCAATTTCAGACTGCAAAAGTTGGTAGAAATCTTCTATTTCCTCCATTTTGGCTCTAGTTGTTGGTGCATATATTTGAATGATAGTGGTATTCACTGGAATTCTTTATATGTGTCTGGATATTATCCGGTCGCTCACCACATTGTATTTCAGGGTAGATCTAGAAATGACTTTTTTAATTATGAAAGCAATCCCATTTTTTCTCATCTTTTTCCATGGCATAGTAAATCATATGATCATCTGATTCAAAATGTCCCATACCAAGCCATCTTATTTTGCCAGTACCTAGTATGTCAATATTTATGTGTTCCATTTCTTTCTTAACGGTGTCCAATTTTCCTACATTCATGCTTCTCACATTCCATGTTCCAATCACTAGTGTCTGCTTACAGCTGTTTCTCCTTCTCTGTGTTTCCATTTCTAAGATCTCAGTTTCAATTGCCATGTCTGTTAGTCCAAATGATAGTCTAAGTGTGCTCTATTGTACTAGGGTTTTCGAAGGCCTTTCAGTTCGGATGTGGATGGCCAATCCTTCTTCCTAATCTGTCTCAATCTTTAAATATATATAATATGTTCAGAGTCACAGAAATCCTGATAGCTTGAGACTTAGGCCATCACATCAGGGGCTGGTCAATGGGAGACAGGTGTTGAATGCTGTAGGCAAAAGTAGGAAGGGGTGCTGGTGGAGTAAGGAAAGAGTGGATCAAAAAAACCCCCAAAACAGCAAACAAACAGACCAACAACAACAACATGTAGCTGGGGGTGGGCAGCAACTTTGAATCTTTTGGTCAAAAAGCTAAGACCTACTTTCTAAAATACTATATTTGAAATTTAGCATTTTTTAAAATATAGTGAGATAACATTTAGTCTTTAAATTAGAATTCTGTCTCAAATCTAAATTACAAAGCAACCTAAACTCAAACTCAGTGACATAAAGCCAGAACCAAATCATAGCTGACCCTCTGGCAAGTTCTGAGAGGCTGATAAATCTCGTGGGAAGAGATCGCCTGTCATTTTTCCAGCAAAGCCACTGGTGGATTCAAACTGGCCTGAGATGCCTCTTTTGGGTAGGCAGTGCAGCTCACTACACATGAGGCCATTAGAGCTCCTTCAAATCAAAATAGCTGCCAATTATGAACAGTTTGTCACTCCTCCAAAGATACCTGGGAAAGCACTGGGAAACATGAACATTCATGTCATTTCTCAAGTCATTACATGTGTGAGCATTTTCTTCAAATCCCAGATAACAATACTTTAAAATATTAGGAAGATAGTATTTTTAAAAATCATTTAAAATATCTTAGTATGAAGTTGTAGAAATCCAGGTATCCACTAACTCTGGGGTCCTTGTCTGGGGAAAGATAAATTTTATTAACTCCTTAATATTTTTATTCTGCTTACACATACTTCAAAATTATCTTTTAAAACATTCAACACAGATGATGGTGCCTTTCTTTCTTTCTGATTTCTTAATCATGCCATAACTGTTGGTACTCCCTGTGTATTCCTTCCATATATACATCTCATGTTGGTTAATTTAAAATATATTTTCAACTTTAAATTATGTGCTGAGACTCTGAAAGATTGCTCTTCATACTGTATTCCCCTGAGTTGGTAGATCATATTTTCAGCTGTATTCTCATATCCTCACCTTAGCACTTCAAATGCATTTTAGACGTTTAATTTATTTTGAGACTCTCTTTTGCAGCTTTGTTAGTACTTCTTTACTAAATAAGTATGTAACTCACCACACAGCTACCTAAACCAATAATCTGGACATTAACCCACAATACATTGTGTTACAAGAACACAGGAATAGTATAAGTATTTAAAATATCTTACTGATTTTTAACCTGCCTTTTATCTTTTTAAATTATATTTATTTTTTACTTTTCTGAATGAGGGCTATGGATTGACATATAGTCAGGTTAATACAGCTTGAAAAAAAAAAGCACAAGGAGATAGAGGTGGAGATTATTTGGTGATGATTGGTAAACTAAGTCTTTATTTTTCATTAATATGCATATAATTACTTATATACATTGTGTTTATTGATGTACATTGTAGGGGAGGTTTGGTGCATTTCACACTTTCCTTCATTGACATTATGTTTCATACAGTCATTTCATTGGTAAAAAGTATTGGTTTGCATATGTAATTGTTCCTATTCTAAGAATGACAGAAGAAGAACAGATGCCTTAGAGTTGTGGTGCTGGAGAAGAGTCTTGAACATAGGATGGACTGCCAAGAAAACAAATAGGTCTTCTTGGAGAGGGTGAAATCAAATCTCTCCTTGGAGGCTAGGAATTTGAAGCTCTGCCTCACTTACTTTGGGCACATGGCCAGGAGAGATCAGTCCTTGGAGAAGGGCATTGATGATGAAAGGGATTGATACAGTAACTGGGGCAATGGAGGTTGGTATGTTGGAATTAGTGAGACTGGCTCAGGACAGGAAAGGGTTAAGAGCTGCTGTGCATAGGGTCATTATGCATCGCAGGAGACTCAATGGCATGTAACAACAATAACATACTATGACAGGTTTGGAAGCAGGAGTGGCATCCTCTCCCTAAATAACATGTGTCTAGAAACTCTATGAACTTTGATAAATGTTGATAGTTATAGAGGGGCTTCAGGCCTTTTGTTCATAAGGTCGCTATGAGTCGTGCTGGACTCAAAGGCAATCAACAACAGCAATACATCATATTTTGTGCATATGCTTTGTATTTTATGCAATAATTCATAAACTTTATATTTTTGTGTAATTAATTACCATTGTTATATGCCTATCATTACTCCGACTTTTAAAGGCCCCATTGAAACTTTCCTATCATTTCAACCCCCTTTTCACCCTCTAACCTCTGGTAATCCAGGGATTTTTCCCACTTTTCCTTTTTCTGCTTTTCTTTGTCCTTCTCTTTTGACCATTTATTTATACATATCATGCTCAGTTGTCCTCCTGTTTTCACAGTTGTGGCCGTATGCTGTATTTGGCCTTCTGCTACTGAGATATATCACTCAGCAAAATGTCTATAATCTCCTCCATGTTATATAGTTGCTGTTGTTGTTGACTGCTGTCAAGTCGAGCATGACTCATAGCAACCCTAAGAAGTCTTTCTATAACTATTGACATTTATCAAAGTTCATAGTTTCTAGAGGCATTGTTTAGTATGTGGATGCCACTCCCACTTATACAATATATACTTATACACTCCAAGTTATACAGTATTTTACGAAATTATTGCTCATTAGTGGTGCATAGTATTTCCTTGTGGACTGATAGATTTTTCAATTCTCAATAGCTTAACTTAAAATATAATGATTATTAGTAATATAATAGCATTAATTTGTTGTTGTTGTGTGCTCTCAAGTTGCTTGTGATTCATAGTGACCCTCTATGTACAATATCTCTGAACTGGGCTCTATCCTGAGCCATTTTTATTCTCTCCGACTCACCTAACATCATTACTCCAGTTACTGTGTCAATACAGCTCATTCTGGGTTTTCCTCTACTTCACTGTCCCTTCACCTTTCCAAGTATGATGTCCTTCTGCAAGGACTGGTCCCTCTTGACCACATGTCCAAAGTATGTGAGATGGAGCTTCAAAATCCTTACCTCCAAGGAGCAACCTGGTTTCACTCTCTCCAAGACATATTTCTTTGTTCTCTTAGCAGTCCATGGTACATTCATTACTCTTTTCCAGCACCACAACTCAAAGGCATAGATCAATGCTTTTTCTGTCATCCTTGGTCATTGTCCAACTCTCTGATGCAGAGCACGTAATTGTGAAGACCATGGATTGGATCAGGAGCACCTTAGTCTCTAGACTAATATCATTGCTCCTCAGTACTCTCAAGAGGTGCCTGACAGCAAACTTTCCCAGTGCAATTCATCTTTTGATTTCTTGGCTACTGATACCAAGAGTGTTGATTGTGGAGCCAAGCAAACTGAACCTATCAACAATCTCAATCTCTTCTCTACCCGTCATAAAGCTATCGATTGGCTAAGTGGTGAGAATCTTCATTTTCTTGATGTTGAACTTCAATCAGTATTGAATACTACAATCCTTGACTTTTACAATAAGTACTTCGTGTCCTCTTCAGTTTTATCAAGCAAGATTGTGTCATCTGCTTAACACAGGTTGTTGATGAGTCTTCCTCCAATCCTGATGCCACATTTCATTTCATAAAGTCCAGTCTCCTGAATGATCTATTCTGCATATAGATTGAAAAGATATGGAGAGAGGATGCATACCTGACTCACACCTTATTATATATTAATACCAGAGAGTATATTATCACATAGACTATTATAGTATACCTCCACACTTGGCACCAGGAGCCAAGAAGTCAAAGGAAGAATTACTCTGAAGAATACTGCTGCCAGAGACCTCTCCTAAGTGTTAAAGAGCAACAATATCAATCTAGAGATTAAAGTGCTTCTCATTCAGCCCATGGTCTTTGTAATTATTTGCTATGCATTAGAGAACTGGACAATGACTATAGTTGACAGAAGCATTGATGCCTTTGAGTTGTGGTGCTAGAGAAGAGTACTGAACATACCATGGACTGCCAAAAGAACAAACAAGTTTATCCTGGAGATGGTGAAACCTGGTTTCTCCTTAGAGTCAAAGATTTGAAACTCCATTTCACATACTTTGGGCATGTAATCAGGGGGACTAGTCACTGGAAGCTATATCATGCTTGAAAGGGTAGAGGGACAGTACAGGAGAGGAAAACCCTGTATGAGATGGATTGAGACATTAGTGGGGATTTGGGGGGTGGGTTTGTTGGAGAGAGTGAGACTCGCTCAGGGTAGGGCAAGGTTCAGAACTAGGGTTGCTATGAGTTGCAAGCAACTTGATGGCATATAAAAACATTATAGTATATAAGTCATCATTGGTTCCATCAGAGTTCAATGTAAAAATGCAGTTTTAGAACGTTACACGAACAAATTAAAACATTTCTTCCCTTTAAAAAAACCCAAATAAAACATTATAGCATAAAGTATATTATAGTACATATTAATAATAACAGAGGGTATATTATTATATAGTCTATTTAATATATAGTAGCCTAGAAGCAAGATAGGCAATCTCCTTCTCTACTATTAACTGCCTCTGAAAACCCACTGGAGGGTCAACTATGGGTTGTTTCTGAATCGAGGTGCACAACAACAATATAGTATATGGTACACAGTATAGTATGTTATAGTATATGTTACTAATGCAAAGGGAGCTCTGGTGGCCTCGTGGCAAGAAGCTGTGCTGCAATACTGAAGACATGCAATTGCAAGACACCAGATGCTCGGTAGGAGAAAAATGGGCAATCTCCCTCTGTGCGATTAACTGCCTCTGACCATCTGCTGGAGGGTCAGCTATGGGTAGGTCCTGACTCCACGGTACACAACAACAGTATTAATTTATTAATATATATACTATAACAGGAAAATAGAATATCTTGGGCTAGCAGCAAGAATCTCTGTTTTTCCATTCTTTTACAGAGGTACTCTGTCAAAGGACATTTGTTAAAGAATCTTTGTTGCATGTCCTTTGTTATTGGTCCTTTGACCAGTGCAGTAAAAAAGTTGAGTTGGTTTTTAGTTTTATATTTTCTTAGAATTTTTATTTTAATGGAAGTTTATAGGGAAAATTGGTTTTCAGTTCAACAGTTCACATGCATTTTGTTTTGTGACATTGAAATTTTGATATCTTGACTATTGTTTCTATAGAACTGCTTGTGAATCCAAGCAAGACTAAATCCTTGAAAATTTCAATCGTTTCTTGTTGCTTATTGTCTCATTTGCAAGGATGTTTGTTTTCTTTACGTTGTAGTGTAATCTACTAAAGGTTATAATCTTTGATTCTCATCAGTGTTTTAAATCTTTACTTTCAGCAAGCAAGGCTTTTCCATCTGCATATTCAAGATTTGTTTTTTTTCCTAGCAAATATGCTTTATTTAAAATGTGTGCTTTTGCAAGAGCAATGATTTTGTAAATTATTACCTAACTTGGGAGGGACTGGAGAGCATTATGCTGAGCGAACTAACTCAGTTCCACAAGGATAAATGCTGTATAAAACCATTATTATAGAATGAATATAAGGATCCAAGAGGAGTAGAAAACAGTGGAAGCAGAGGGATGAGAATGTAGAAGAGGCAGGGGGGAATTAATCATGGGGTTATACAATTTAATGAGTGGGGGCTAAGGGAAATTGAAAAAAAAAGTTCTTGAAAACAATGTACTTGTATTTTGTAAATAAACTAGGAGAAAATGAAAAAAAAAATTAAAAGTGTGTGCTTTGGTGAAAGTCTGCTAAAACTCAGCTGTACTCAGCCATATTCAAGATTGTTAATTATTCTTCCTCTGATGCTGATCCCATGTCTTTCTTTTATAGAAAAAAAAAATTCTAAAAGTATTTGCTCAGCAAACAGACTGGGATAGATGTGGTGGAAAGATATAACCATGACACACATCCTCCCTGATTGCAAACCCCACTGTATCCCTATGAACACAATTATGTGTTCTGGATTTCTGATTTTTCTCAATGTCATACGTGGTTTGTCATGATCTGCACAGTTAAATGCATTTGCATAGTCATGGAAACATAGGTAAGCATCTTTCTGGTATTCTCCACTTTCAGCCATGCTGTGGCTGACATTAATAATATTCCTTACTTAATGAACTTTCTTGAGTCCAGCTTGAATTTCTGACAGTTCTCTGGCAATGTTCTGTTGTGAGAATTTTTCAGCTATCATCATCAAAATTTACTTGTATGTTATATTGATGGTATTGTTCTATAATTTCCCCATTCTATTGGATAATAGACACACAAATCTGGATCATCTCCAGTCAGTTGGCCAGGCTGTTCACATTTGTATTAATTACACTGGAAAAATGATGACTTTTAAAGAATAATACCCAATAAATTCTCCATGGAGTTTCCTGAGTTTTGATAATACGATGACTTCCCATATAAAGATTATACTTGGTTATGTATAATTTCTGTTAATAGAATCATAGTTTCTTTCCCAATACCACTTGCTGGTGACATTAATTAATATATAACTCTAAATTCTAGGCTATGTATTTGTCATTCAGTTTATAGGACAAGCATCTATTAAATCAAAGAGAAATAACAGAGTTTAAGTGCTATGATTTATTAGTTACTTATGTGATTCATTGTGATTGATACTTGAGTAGCAGCTGGCTTTTGATGTAGAATACAATTTAAGCCCAAGAGTCTATTAACCGAAGATTCATGATTGACATAAATACACTTATCTTATCCAAAGACGTGAAGTCACATTTATAGAAAGAAACAGATAGCTTGTGAACATATGTTGTAAACATCTGGACAACATATCAAGGTGCTTGCCCAATTTTTATAAACTACTGTGATGAACATTGCCATGCTATGTTTCTATATTGAAGTGATAAACTCGTCCAAGTGTATATGAATTCTGTTTTACAATAACTTGCTTTAATATGCCAAATGTCCTTAACTTAGCTTTAGAAAATATAAAGGTATTCAAGCAATAGGGCAGACAAAAGACACGAGAAACTAAGTAACATTTTGACTGGTGATGGCATTAGCCAGCAGATAAATTAGCAAGGAAACTAGAATTTAACCATTGTGTATTTATTTTTTCAATCCAATTTAGACTACTGGATTCTGTAACCAGATGACAAGTTAAAGTGAGAAGTGAGGCATATCATAACTGGCAATATGTATCCACATGGGAAGTTCAGTATTTACCTTTATAAAAGCATTCTATTTCTTCCTTATATATGTGTCAGTTACTGAAGAATTATACCAACAATATTGATATGATTTCTAGCATACCTCCAAGTCAGAACTGACTCTTAGATGATCCTCCAGCCAGTTTTCAGAGGCAGTTAATCAGTTGGGAAGAGATTGCCCATCCTTCTCCTGCGGAGCAGCTGGTGGATTCGAACCACGTGTCTTTGGGATTACAGCACAGCCTCTTGCCACTACGCTACCATAGGTCCCTTACAAATACACAAACAAAATTATAAAATAAAACTTTAGGGGAAGTAACTTAATACTTTCTCCCTAAATTACTACCAAACCATCTTATTTATGAATACTTTTAGAGTCTTTCTGTAGAAAGAGAACAGAGTGTAACTTCTTTATTCTTAGAAAACGATCCAGATGGGATACCCAAACTACTGCTCTAGAGCCGATTTTGAGTCTAAGTGACTCTGCATTGAGTTTTTAGGGCTATCAATTTTGGTTGATGGCCACTGCTCATCTTTCTTCTACAGAGCGGTTTGTGAATTTAAATTCCCAAGCTTTCTGTTACCAGGGTGACCCATAACCAGTCACAGCACCAGCGTTTCTTCCAAGCGGGATAGTTTGGCCTGAAATAGTACCTTAACCCCAGAATGTTAATCCAGTGACCAAGTTTCTGGCTTTGTTTCAAACTTGTGAAATACAAACTGTCTGCCTATTTTCATGGGTATAACACATAAAACTAAACAAGTATATAATTAGGTTCATTAACCCTGAAGTTACTTTCTTTTATTTCAGCCTTAGATATATTTCCTTTCACTCTTTGAGATAAGAAATGTTCCTTTACTCAGGAAACAAGCCAGTGATGCCAAGAAATTTATTTACTCATAATAGACTTGTTTTCCATTTTTAGCATCGTTTTTATTTCTTTATTTTTAAAATTGTGGTTTTAACAAATGTTTACAGAAAAATTTGATCTTTATTCATTCATTGTTGCACAATTTCCTTCCCCCAACCCTTTCAGATCACTTTGTAATGCACCTCTTATTCTGGACTTTTGTCATATAAATAACATCTAATCATATATTTTTTTAGATATCTTGTCTGTTCATCTTGCTTTTAATTTTTTAAATGCGTTTAGTCCTCCTAGACAAATTTATTATGACTTTTATAAAAATAATCATAGAGAAAGCTCCTGAAAACAGGAGTGAAGAAACTGGCCTATTCTTCCAAAGCAAGATCTTAAGTAAAAATTCAAATGCAAACTCATTGCTGATAAGCCAACTCATAGTTGATGCTTTGGTGGATTTTCTGAGGCTGTAAGCCACTTGGAAGGATACTGCCACTGGTTGATTAGAACCAGCACAGAGGTACCACTTCTGGGATAGCAGCACAACTCCACTGAGATTACACCACCAGAGTTCCTCAGCAAATAAAAAATAGGAAAAAAAGATAAAAACTCCAAACATTTAAAAATTACATACAGTTTCTAGCTATATTAAGGGGGTAACCCCCCAAATATACATCTTTTACTTAAGAATATTAATAATTTCAATTAAATACATTTGTTGAAGCACTCACCTATCCCTTTAAAACAGCATAAATAATTTGCTCTTACATGTGGCATTCAAAAGGCCATTTTGCACACAACCAAAAGACCAGGACTGCTAGGAAGTTGTCTCTTTTCTTTGTTCTTATTTTGAGAATGCTCTTTTTCCAGGATGGTCTTTTGTTAAACAGTAAATTTAATTCACTATTCTTTGTTAGGGAATTAGGAAAAAAACTATGTATGTGCAGAGACATGAAACCATATTATCTATTATATTTACATGGGATACAAAAGCACTGGTGGGAGCTAATTGAGCTCACACTAAGTAATTTCTGTGGAATTAAATTTGAATATTTTCCTTAGCTTTGAGAAATTCAGACAAATATTAGTGGGTATGTAAACATTGATACTGTATTTGTGCATTCATTAAGGTGTAAAATCTTCCATTTCAATTCCAAGAGTGTGGATTAGAATAAGAAAAGGATTAGATGTAAATACACTGCAGCTTAAATGTATTCATTGACTGAGTTAATTTGCTTTAAGTAAAACCAGATTTACAAAGGAACCTCCATATGTTCAGTTTCTCCTAAAATTATTTCACCATTTTAAGATGAATGAGACAATCCCTGGCTGGATATAATTATTAATAATTTCAGCTAACCATTTATTTCACTGAAAATATTGCCAAAACCTAAGGCTTCCAGTTATTGATAGAATATTCATTGAGAGGTTTCAACAAATGGATGCAATGATGGAAGTGCTCACTCATCCATGCTGAGAAATTTGGAATGCAGATACCTCGTTAACCAACTGGAAAGGATCTATATTTGTGCCCATTCCTAAGAAAGTTAACACAATAGAATGTAAAAATCACTGAACAGTATCATTAATCTTCACACACAAGTGATTTTTTCCCCTGAAGAGAATTCAAAACTGGTAGCAATAATATATCAAGAGAGAACTGCCAGAAATTCAATCTGGATTCAGAAAAGAATATGGTATATGGTCTATTGTTGATTTCAGATGTATCTTGGCTGAAAGTAGAAAATATCAGAGCTCTGTGGATCATCACATATTAGAGCTGACATAGAGAAAAGTGGGAAATCCAAAACATAATTATACTTATATGAAACGTTTTAAATGACCAAAAGGGTCATTTGAACAAAACGAAGTAGTTAGTGGTATACAATTAGGAAGATGTGTGCTAGGGTTGCATTCTTTCATCATACCTACTCAATCTGTATGCTGAACATATAATCTAAGAAGCCAAAACTTGACATCAGAATTGGAAGAAGACTCATTAACAACTTGCACTATCCTAACTACACAACTGTGGTTGCTGGGGGGAAAAATACTTGAAGAATTTACTGATGAAGCTCAAAAACTATAACTTTCATATAGATTATGCTTTAGCATTAAGAAATGATGACATATTCACACAATGGAATACTATGCAGCACTGAAAAACATGAACTTGTAAAATGTTACACAACATGGGTGACCCTGGAGGACATTATGTTGAGTAAAATGTCTCAGTCTCAAAAGGACAAATACTGTATAACACCACTGTTATGATGCAGGATTGAAAGGGGTTTGGGGAAAGAATAGGAAAAGAGTTGATAGATAACGAATACTGTATTGGAACAGATGAGGAAGAGAGCTGTTTAAAAGGAGTATATTATTAGGCATTATATGTAGGATAACACCCCAGAAGAAGATGTACATTGCAAAGTGGATTTGGAAGAGAGAAGAAAAAGGGAAGGGAGAAAATGACAATAAATAAATATTAAAAAAATAAAAAAGTAAACGGGAAGGGGACGTGAGAGGGAGAGAGGAAAATGAGCAACAGTGAATGAATGAAAATCCAACTTTTCTGTAAACTTTTATTAAAATCACAATAGAAAAACTTGAAAAAAAATAAACCAAAAGTTCTACTGACTGGACCAATAAGAGCTCTGTTGCCTTAGTCTATAGGGAGTTGCACTGTTAACCCAAAGATAGAACCCCTCTGGTGCTTTGAACTAATCAGTGATTATAGGAGAGAAAGATGGATAATCTCTTCCCATGTACTTTACAGTCTTTGAAAACCCACTAAAGGTTCAGCCACAAGTTGGTTTGACTTAACAGAAATGAGTTTATGAATGAGGACCAATAATCAACATCATGATAAAGGGAGAAATATTGAAGTCAAGGATTTAATTTTAACCTAATAATCAACAGTCAAATACCTTGTTAAAATAGTAAAAACAAATAAAATATTTACACCTGATCGAAGTCCAGATATTTTCAATCACTCTATACACATTTAAAAAGTTCATAATGAATAAGGAAGACTGAAAAAGAGTTGACGAATAATTCACTGTTGACTGCTAGAACAATTAAGAAATCACCTGAGGAAGAAGCAAAGATGGGAAGTTTTAAGAAGTTGTAAATTGCATAGAAGATGGCTTATCTTTCTCCCACAGAGCTGCTGGTGGTTCAAACAGCCTGCCTTTAAGTGGATGGCACATGCCTACATAGCTTCCATAGCTCCTGTTCTATAGCCAGCTTCCTTTATAGATTCCAGGTGAAGTGTTTCTCAGTGAGAAAGGAAAGCAGATCTATCGTCCACCAATATAAATTTGAGAATCAAATAATGGACACAGGAATGATTCTAACCCCTTTAATTGGCCTTGCCACTTTGCTTGTTCTTAGCTTTAATATATACAGGAACTATATCTGTTGAGGGTGGGGGTTAATTGATTTACTTAACAGGCAGAGATGAAGGGTAAAAAAATCTTATAGCTTCTATACAAATACAATACAAATACAGTACAAATACAGTACAATACAATACAAATGGGCCCATGCATTGTTATTTAGGCCAAGTAATCAAGAGATCAAAGAGTAGATTTTTTTAACATATTTTCAAGGATATTTTTATTTTCAACATTTTCTGTGGTGGTTTGGGGACAGAAATATTCTTTTTTGTGGAAATTATGTCTATATATTCCACAAAATTAGAGTTCTAATCACACCATTTATACCAACACACTTGAAGACATCTATCTATAGTCCAACGGGTAGTATCATTCCCCTTTTTCTAGTCACATTTCCTATGTGGATTGCAAAATTTTAGTCCTAAATTACAGTTACACAAATTGTTACCCTGTCCCAGTTTTCTTTTAGCTGGCTTTTATCCTTTGTCAGCTAATTTGTCAAGTACTGTGTTGGACTCAAGCATGACATTTTCATTTTCAAAGAATTTGTAGTCCAAAATAGGGTCACAAGATTAAAGTTAGTAATTATAATGTAGAACAAAATACAATCAGCCATACACCAAAAACATTATGCATAGATTTTATAAAGTATTCCTGCCTTTGAGGCCACAGGGGGAGTATAATCACAAACTCAAGATAGTGACTATAGCCCTGGGTGTATGGCAGAAAGTAAAGATTTCAGTAAAAATGTAATACATAGTATACAGCACATTAATGCATTTGACACATCGGTGTCACAGTGTTCAGCCTCACAGCAACCACAAGTTACCTCTGTAAGGCAAGTGGACACACCAGGGCTATACCACCTAGAAGAATGTTTGAACAAAAACAGCCCTCAGGCCTGGTTTTAATAGTTTTTGTTCAAAGATTCTTCTAGATCCTATAGTCCTGGTGTGTCCACTTGCCTTACAGAGGTAACTTGCGGTTGCTGTGAGGCTGAACACCATGACACTGATGTGTCTAATGCATTAATGGTTGGTTACCCATGACAGACAGTGTTTGGTGGCACTCCCAGATTAAAACAAGCTTGGAAGCAGGAATGGCATCCACTTCTGTATTACCTTGCCTCCGGAAACCCTATGAACCTGGAGAAAGGATGAAAGTCGCACAAGTGTTGAGGACTTTCGTTCATAGGGTCGCTATGAGTCACCTATGACTTGATGGCACTTAACAGCACTAACAGTGTACAGAGCAAAAATTTGGATAGGACTTTGAACGACTGATATAATATGAACATTGCAATACATAGAAAAATGGGGAGAGCATATTCCTGGTGAGGAGAAGCACTTGAACAGTAACAGATTGGAAAAGGAAAAGCTTAGACCATCTGATAGAAAGTAGATAGATTTGACTGGGTATCTGGCAGGTTGGCAAGGACTAGCTAGCTACCTGATAATATCTAATAGCACTGAGCATTTTTGATGTGAAAGATTCTATCTTTCTATTATCTATCTGTCCCTCCAGCAGGTTTTCAGAGGCAGTTAGTTGTACGGGTTCAGGGCAGGGGTTGGGGGCTTGGGAGGATGAGGGGATATGGTTGCCAGTCTTTCTTTCACAGAGCAGCTGTTGGATTCAAACTGATTGCCTTTGGGATTGCAGTGCAGCTTCTTACCACTAGGCCATCAGAAGTGCTTGACCACCATATTTGGTCCAGTATTGCACATTACAGATACTCAATGTGCATGATTAGTTTAAGCACCTATTTTTCCTTCCCTGGTTTTCATACTAATTTCATATCAGAAAGCTGGACAATGACTATAGATGACAGAAGGGATGCCTTTGAGCTGTGGTGCTGGAGAAGAGTGTTGAACATACCATTAGGACAACAAACAGGTCCATCCCAGAGAAGATGAGACCAGGCTGCTCTTGAAGATGAGGATTCTGAAGCTTTGTCTGACAAACTTTGGACATGTTGCAAGGAAGTATCAGTCCTTGGAGAAGGGAGGTCATGCTTGGGAGGATGGAGGGACAGCTCAAGAGAGGAAGACCCTTGAGATGGATTGATTCAGTGAATGGAGTAATGGGGATAGGTGTGTCAGTGACAGTAAGATTGGCCCAGAATAGAGCAGGGTTTAAGGCTGTTGTACATAGGCTTGCTATGAGTTGCAGGTGACTTGACGGCACATTACAACAACAACAACATAGTGGAATTTGGAAATTTTACCTTCCTAAGAATAAAGGTGGCAGTGGCAGGGGTTGGGGGTGGTGATGCTGAACCACTCTGGCAGTTAGAATCTGCCAGCAGCCCTATAAATGAAAGATAAGAAATTACATCCCATGCTATTTAAAGCCTTAATGCTGCTGGAAGGTGAGCTATGAATTGGTTACATAAGGGAATGAGTGAAAGTAATCAACCCAAAATATGTCCATTACCCTTTTTTTTAAAAAAAATAATTTTTAAGTAGGTTACTATTGCTTACAAGATAAAACTATAAACTCCTTAGCATAGCGTATAAGATGGTTTGTATACTTTTCACTGTCTAAATTTCTAGTATCCTCATTTTCACCTAGTATTATAGCATGCAAACCTGGTTACTCCTATACTATTTCAAGTATAGCTCAACTCATGTGTTATTCTTTTGATCTGGAATATTTTCTCCATTACAACATTGCTTGCACATAAAAGGGTTACAAGACTTCCAGTCAGTCATCATATCCTATGTAAGAACTCCTCGAAGTTACGCCCTTGTTCACCAGAGCTTCTCATCGATGCCATTGCTGTTTCTGGTGCACTCTTCATTTGTTACAATCAAAATACTGTCATTTTTTCAAATGTCTTCTCTACTCACAGGGTGGAAACACCGCAATTCTATACTGTTTTTATGAAACACTCATTTGGAGCTTTTTAATCTTGGACTTTATTTTTGCCAGCAGCTCTAGAGTCAAGGAGTCAAGCCAAGTCTCCACAAAATCATTATTGAATCAGTGTTACTCTAGACAAATCCAATTCAATTGTTTGAATCGCTGTTCCTCTGGATTCTAAATTCAAACAACCAATTTGCCTTTCATGTGTAAAGGGGAAAGTGCTTATCTAAAAAGCAGGGGAAAAAATCAAATAATGCAAAGATCAATTCACTCTCTTTCTTTAAAAATTTTAGATTACTTTTACATCTTTTCTCTAAAATACCATTTTACTCTGATGCCCATTGAAAAATTTAGGGAAAAACTACATTCAATCTCTTATTTCTATAATCAAATGTTCACTTGTAAGCTTGCATCACAATTTGTTTCAATTTCAATTTGAAGCCTTCCTCTGTGAGCACATTTATAGAACTGGGACATCTGCTGCTATTGGACACTCAGGCCCCTGGAAGGGCCAGCTGCAGCATACATTATTTATTTGAACAGCTGGTTTATTTGTAATTCTTTAAAAAATATCTTTCTAATGCTTGATGTGTGATTTATTTCTTTTGTATTTTACCTTTTAATAATTTATTTCCTGCATATGCAAGATTTTTCCAACATAACCTGAGTAACTACAATAATAACAATAGTGAGAATCTGTGGAACAATTACACAATTACATCCACCCTATAGTTTTTCATACACTCACTATAGCAAAACTGGAGCATTGATTTGTGTTCTGGAAAGTTCTTATAAGACCCAGGTTAAAAATTAAAGTATCTCTGAATACTTAACACAATCACCTATTAATAGGCCAACAAGTAAAACTGATATATACACACATGGCCAAGTGACAACCAAAGTTTAAGAAGAAAGTTTCTAATTGGTTTCATCAAACCAAAGTACTTTTAAATCCTGCATACTGCTGACAGAATTCAAGGGATTAATATTAAAGCCAGAAGAATTCTTGAAATAAGACATATTCTTTTCTAATATGGTCAAAATCCTTTTTTTGGTTACTATTATAATGATATTATTGAGAACAAAACATAGATACAAATACATAATGTGTGTATATGCTTATGTCAGATAATTTTTGGGGATATTCTCAGGTGAAAAAAATACCCTTGAAAACTGCATCCAATAATAAAAATCACATAAAACAATGGAGAGATCATTTAAAATAATAGCATATTGCATGTAAATGTCCCACTCATTTCTGAGAATCATTTAAATTATTAATAGTTATGTCCTGAAATAGGCACTGTGCTAAATTTGTGTGAATGGTCTATATCACATGTAGGTAACATTAGAAAAATGTGCCAATAAATACTATATTTGGTCTTTTTTTATGCAAAAGTGCACCAGACTACCATTAATACATAAACTTTTTTGTTTACTTTTACATGTATAGGTTACTCACTTTTGTCTTTTATCTGCATGAGGCCTTATCATAAAAAATCCCTTTCAATCAATTTGTTCCTGTTAAGCCCTGTAGTTTTCTACCAATGTTTTACATGTATAAAACAGAAAACTTCATATAATTTGTAAAACATAAAATTTCAGCAACTTGGCTTGCTTAAACTGAGGGGACTTGAAATGCTTGCTGAAGAAGATCAAATTATAGACTTCAATATAGATCATATTGCAACATCAAGAAGACAAAATTAGTACCATGCTGTCTTTACCACTACGGCACTGCCGTAGTGGTAAAGACAGCATGGTACT
>NW_006399757.1:9653206-9657536 GCF_000299155.1 Elephantulus edwardii | reverse complement strand
CAATGAATGAATGGAAACCCAAAATCTCTGTAAATGTTTATGAAAATTAATAAAATGTAATTATAGAAAAAAAAGAAGACAAAATTGTATTATATGGAGAAAAGTTTGAAATTGTCAATGACTTAATTTAGATCTATAATTAATATCCTTAATATCAGCAGTCAAAAAAATCAAATGACATACTGTATTTGAAAAGTCTGCTGTCAAGGACCTCTGCAAAGTACTGAGGAGCAATGATGTCAGTTTAGAAACTAAGATGTGCCTGATTGAGACCATGGTCTTTTCAGTCACTTGCTATGCATCTGAGATCTGGACAGTGAATAAGGATGACAGAGAAAAAACGATGCCTTGATTCTCACCCACCCCCCAGCCTTCCCATTTGGGACTTTTCTACACATCTCACTAATTATCCTTCTAATTTTACAATAATGTTCTAATCTAGTCTTATGAGATTTAGTAAATTCGCTCAGTATAATGGTCTCTAGCCTCTCCCATGTAATATATATATATATATAATGTATGTATATTTTTTTTAATTGTTGCTTCTGAATGTGGCACAGAATTCCATTGTGTGAATGTACCACAATTTCTCAATCTGTTTGTTTGTTAATGGACATTTGGACTGTTTCCATTTTCTTGTTATTGTAAATAATGCTGCCATGAACATTGATGTACAAATCTCTATTTGTGTCTCAGTTATATTTACCTCAATGTCTATTCCTAGCAGTAGCATAGCTGGATCATATGGAATTTCTATGTTCAGCATTTTGAGAAAATGCCAAACTGGTGTGTGGAGGAAGAGTGAGACGGAATTAGGCATGACCCAGTGAGGATCTGAAAAGATAGGATGATAGGGGCATAGATTAATGGTTGGTTTTATGACATGTAATAAATTGGAATGATCGTGTGAAACATGTGAATGAAAGCTTATGTGAAACACCATATAAATGAATGAAACACTAGTGTACACTAGTTTTGCATGCAAAGCAATATAAAATTTTAAAAATACATATTCTTAAAATTAGAAAAAGAGTGCCTTTGAGTTGTGGTGTCGAAAAAGAGTACTGAATATCCCATGAACTGCCGGAAAGACAAATAGGCATGCCTTGGGAAAAGCTTTGTCTCACTTAATTTGGGCATATTGCTAGGAGATGCTAATCCTTGGAAAAGGACATCATGCTTGGGAAGGTGGCAGGTCAGTGATAGAGAAGAAGATGATCAAGGACATGAATTGAAACAGTGGTTGAAGTAATGAGCTCAAGTATGGCAGAGGTGATGATCATGACACACGATAGGATAGGGTTCAGAGTTGCTCACAGAATTGCTACAAATCATCCTCGACTTGATTGCTCTGAATAACAACAAATGAAAGGAGAGCTAGGTTATTCTGAAGGTAGATACTTTTTTTCCTCCCCTCGTCAAGTCTTTATAGACAGCAAGTCAACTGAATCAGACTTTCCAAACCTAAACTCCATCTTGGTTTCTCATAACCCCTTGAAAGTGGCTTAATGTGGAGTAGTAATAAGGAGATGTTGTTGTTATGTGCCACTGAGTCAGAAACAGCCCACCACTGACCCTACAGCAGGTTTTCAGAGGCTATGAATCACATGAGAGTATTTCTCTTAGGAAGCAAGTGGCAGATTCGAACTGCCTGCCTTTGAGTTGGAAGTTAAACTCCTTACCACTAACCCATGAGAGTTCTCTAATAAAGAACTAAACTAGTTACATATACCTCTGAGATTTGCTATAACTATGCAGTTTCTTAGATAACAGCCAGAGACCAAGACCCGGGAGTATCTAAGCAAATATAATGCTATTTGGTGATGATCTGTCTTGGTTTCTCTGCGTGAAGTCATGACTAGTTTATAATACAGGCACTGTTGGTGCCATGACAGAAAGAGCACTCTCAAACTGTACTGCTGTATTTCTGGTATAAATGACCTTGCAGAACAGTGGATGCACTTTTTTTTCTTCCGTTAGAGCTAGGAGCACAGCAGTGACCACTTGAATGGCAAATTGTGATAAAGTAGCAGGAACAAAATTGCATAGCATAATCACTGCAATTTTTTATTGAATTGAGCCCTTTGGTCTTTCTTTTGACAGAACAGTTTATTGAACGTGCTTGTGAAAAACAAAAGCAGTAAAGAAAAATACCTTTTCCTCCTTTTTCCTAAAAATGGAATAGAGAGAAAATGTGTCTACTTCAAGAGTACATTTCTTAAGTGGAAGAACATTTTCAGGCACAGACTCCTTAGACATATCATAAAGCTGTGCTGCTCAAGGGCAATTCAGTGACTGATGGGGTTTTTATCTGGCAGCCCAGTCAACTTGAACAATAGGAATTTCTTGTATTTTTTTATTCTTGGGAAACAGAAAAAGTCTACTAGCTAATAATATATTTTAATTATCGAGGATGGATTTTACCAGGTAGCTATTTTTTTATTGTATACATTCAATAATAAAGGGTCTGAAGGCTAAATCTTTATAATAAATATACATGAATAGAAAAAACATTGTCCAGAGTTTAAGGTAGAAGTGGACCCTGAGAATCCCTGGTTTTTGAATCACAGCTTCCTCATTAGCTCCATTTTGGGTACTTCAAGAAATGAAATACAATGCTGCACTTTTTATATCACACAATTTTATTTTAAGTGAGCTCTATAATAGTATAATACCTGGGGAGCTCTGGTAGCCTAGTGAGTAAGGAGTTGCACTGTCTACTCAAATGCAGGTGGTTTGAATCTACTCTCTCTTCTCTATGGTAGAAAGATGGGCAATTTCATCCAGAGTGGTTTACAGCTTCTAAATCCTACTGGAGGGTCTGCTATGAGGTTTAAACTTGTAGGCAATGAGTTGAGAATGTTTTTAAGACTATAGAAATTTTTACATTTATTAATACAATTAAAGCCTCAGCTTTTTAGAAGCTGGATTTTGCCATTTACTTTTTTGTTATTACCTATTGTCTTAGTTATCTAGTGCTGCTATAACAAAGAAGACCCCCACAAGTGGATGGATGACTTTAGCACACAGAAATTTATTTTCTTAAAGTTTAGGATTCTAGAAGCCCAAATTCAGTGCACAGCTATAAGGAAGTACTCTCTCAGTTAGTTCTGTGGAAAAGTTCTTGATTCCTTCAGTATTTGTGGGCTGGGTGCTCCCTGTAGATTTCCATATGTCAGGTTTCTCTGTGTCCCTGGAGCTTCAGAGCACAGAGATCAGAGTCCATAGGACTCAGTCACTTTACTTCTAGTGATTGATTCTCCTTTGGCGGTACTAAGATTTCCCTTTCTGCTTGCTTTACATTGTACAAACCACCCATACACTAGAGAAACTCCCTTTGAGAGCCCACCTTTAATATTGTAATTATTTGGTTTATCCTATCGTGGAGGATCATTGCATAGACTCCACATTACAGAAATATATACATAGATGTATATGGTGCTCATTGTTGTTGTTATGTGTGCCTGACTTGACTTCAACTCATTGTGATCCCTTGAACCATAGGTATGAACCTTGACCAATCCTTCCCCATCCTCACAATCTTTGATATACTCCAGGCCATTGTTAAACAGTCACCATGTCAATCATTTTGTTGGGAGTCTTCCTTTTTATCTCTGATCCTCGGTCTTTTCCGGCAGAGGATGACATTTTGCAAAGATGAGCCCCACCTGGAACTAAGTCCAAAGCATATGAGATGAAGTTTTACCATTTTTGCCCTTAAGAAGCACCCTAAACTTCCTTCAAGACAGATTTGTTTATTCCTTTAGCAGTCCATGAAATACTTTTCTCCAACACTGTAATTCAAAGGCATCAGTTTTTCTTTTAGCCTTTTTAATTTGTCCAACTTTCAGATGCATAGAGAGGAATTGGAAAGATTATGGCATGGATCAAGTGCATCTTAGTCTTTAAACTGACATAATTGCTCACTAGCACTTTAAAGAGGTCCTTACCATAAGATTCTCCAATACAACATGTCAATTTGTATGTTGGTTTTTTTTTCCTTAATGCTGTTACCATGAATGTTGATTGTGGATCTAAGCAAAATTGACAGCTTCAATCTTTTCTTCATCTATCATGATGTTGTCTGTTGATCCACTGGTGAATATTTTTATTTTCTTGATGTTAAGATATAATCCATATTGAAGGCTGTAGTCTTCTATATTTTGTAGCAAGTATTTAAAATCCTCTTCACTTTTTGGAAGCTCCTGTACAATGTCAGTTGTTAATTAGTCTTCCTCCAATTCTTGTGCTACATTCTTCTTTAGATAGTCCATCTTCTCTAGTTATTTGTTCACTAGTTTGAATAGGTATGGATTAAACCCTAGTACAT
>NW_006399757.1:9645477-9652873 GCF_000299155.1 Elephantulus edwardii | reverse complement strand
AACTTTTATATTCCTTAGTGTTAAATCTCTCAATCATAATATTAACTTTTTAAAAAATATTACTTAGCACAAAGGTTATTTTTCACTCATGTTAGTTGAGAATTTCATCCAATCAAAGAATAAACCCTTTTCATTGTGGTACAGTCAAAATTGACTCATAGCTAACCCACCATTAGCTTTCCAAGATTATAAATTGCACAGAAAGAGATGGCTTGTTTTCCTTCCATGGAGAGGCTGGTGTATTCTATCTACTGGAGACTCATGGTCTTTGAGTTAGGAGCGGGCTTCCTATGGGCTACATACACCACCACTGCTCAAAAAATAGAAACCACAACCACAACACCACAACACTCCAAGGAATAGAAACTGCATTAAGCTTCAAGTTTAGCAAATATATCTTAGTAAATATATTTTGAAGGAAAAAATACATCCCTTTTTTCAGAGAAAGCTATAGATTTTTACTCTTGCGTATTCACTTAAAATTACTATCCATTTGAATTGCTGTTATGAATGAAAAACCTTACATATAAATTAATAAACTCTTACCTCAAAGAGTGTCTGACCAAAAACATTAGAAATCACTTGTTGTTGTTGTCGTTATATGCCGTCGAGTCACCCGCGACTCATAGCGACCCTATGTACAACAGCCCTAAACTCCGCTGTCCTGTGCCAATCGCACTGTCTCTGACACTCCCATCCCAATTATCCCTGTCACTGAAAAATATGGAACGCTTGGTGCCTAATTCCATAGCCAGTTGCTCTGCTAACCCACAGGCAGTGAGTGAGTGAGTGAGTGTGTAAAATCATTATTACCCACTTTCTGTATTTCTCTTAAGGGAGTTCTGGTGGCCTAGTGGCAAGAAGTGGCCTTGTCAACCCAAAAGCAGTTGGTTTCATTCCACTAGCTGCTTTGTGGGAGCAAGATGGACAATCTTCTCTCATGAATTTACAACCTCTGAAAACTGTGCTGCAGAGTCAGCTGTAAGTTGGTTCAAATTTAATAGAACGTAACAATGTAAGAACATATTTTTCTTACGGGATTTCTGACTTAGTTTCTAGGAAGTTGTGCTGCTAACCCATTGACACAATTGAAATTCATCAGCAGCAAGAGAGATGGGAAATCTCTCTTATAGCCTCTGAAAACCCACTGGAAGGTCAGTGATGAGTTGGTTCTGACTTGATAGAAAGGAACTGAGTTGAAATAATTCTCGTTTTTAAAAACAAACTCACTGTCATATGAGTTCCAACTCATAGAGACCTTCAATTGGTTTTTGGAGTTTGTGAATTATACAGGAATATACTGTATTTCTCACATTTAGAGCCCTTGAGATGAGACTGGGCATATTTTTCCTAAGGAGATAGTGGTGGATTGAAACTGCTGAAGGTGTGGTCTTGGCTTAATACAGAAACTCCCTGCATGTCACCAGAACTCCCTGATTAAAAAGGATAGAAGATAAAGGTTTTTCTTTCTCCTCTCCGGTTTCTGTTGCAGCTATGGTCTTTCCAATAATTTGCTATGCTGCTCAGAGCTGGACAATGAATAAGGATGACAGAAGAAGCATTGATGCCTTTGAATGCTGGTGCTGGAGGACAGTGCTGGCTGTCCCTGGACTGCCAAGAGAACAAACAGGGATGTCTTGGAAAAGGTGCAGGCAGAGTACTCCTTGGAGGCAAAGATGATTAAACTATGTCTCATATATTTTGAGCATGTTGCCAGGAGAAACTATTCATTGAAGAGGAACAACATGTTTGAGAAGGTTGGGGGGATGGCAAAAGAGAAGACGATTGTCATCTAAGAGGACTGACACAGTGACTGCAGCAATGAGCTAAAGTGTGTCAGAGATTATGAGGATGGCACAGGATAGGACAGGGTTCTGATCTGCTGTTCATGTGGACTCTATGGGACATACTTGATGACACTTAACCACAACTCCAGCTTCTACACCTTTTTTACCTTTATGTTGTTTTCACAGTTTCATATTTTAATTTTGATGAATAATATTTAATTTGAGTCTGTGCCTAGGTAAGAAAAACTAAAAAATTGATGCCTTTGAATAGAGGTACTGGAGAAGAATATTGAATATACTGGGAACTGCCAGAAGAACAAACACATCAATCTTGGAAGAAGTGTAGTCGAGTGTTCCTTAAAAATGAGGATGGTGAGAATTTGTTTCACATGTATTGGGTATGTTATTAGAAAGGGCTGGCAGATTACACTTGGTAAAATAGAGAATCAGAAAAAGAGGAAGGCCCGTGGAGGTGGATTGAGATGGTGACAGCAATAATGAGCTCAAGCACAGCAAAGATTGTGAGGATTATACACGGTCGAGGGGGGTTTTGTGTTATACTAAGGTCCCTGTGAGTCAGCTGACTAGACAGCTCCCAGCCAGAACATGCTTAGGTTAATGACATTTTAGATTCTCTCTTTTCGTGTGTTTTCTCTTTAGTTCACTTGAGTGTATTGAATGAATCTTGGAAGGAATTGAGTAGTGCTCCCAAAAACAGTTGTCATACAGGTTAGTTATATTTAATTGTTGTTGTTGTTATGTGCTGTCGAGTCGTTTGCGACTCATAGAGACCCTATGTACAACAGCCCTAAAACCCTGCTCTATCCTGCGCCAACTGCATGCCTCTGACACACCCATCCCGATTACCACAGTCACCGAATCAATCCGTCTCATAGAGGGTCTTCCCCTCCTGCGCTGTCCCTCCACCCTCCCAAGCATGTTGTCCCTCTCCAAGGACCCGTCCCTCCTGGCAACATGTCCAAAGTATGTCAGACGAAGCCCCAGAATCCTTGCCTCCAAGGAGTAGCTTGGTTTAATCCTCTCCAATACGAATCTGTTTGTTTCCCTGGCAGTCCATGGTACATTCAGTACTCTTCTCCAGCACCACAGCTCAAAGGCATCAACTCTCCTTCTGTCCTCCTTAGTCATTGTCCAACTCTCTGATGCATAACAAGCAATTGCAAAGATCATGGCCTGTATCAGGTGCACCTTAGTCTCCAGAGAGACACCGTTGCTCTTGAGTACTTTAGAGAGGTCCTTAACAGCAGACTTTCCCATCACAATACGCTTTTTGATTTCCTGACTGCTGGTGCCAAGAGTATTGACTGTGGAGCCGAGCAAATGAAGCTGTGAACAATCTCAATCTCTTTGCCATCCATCCTGATGCTGCCGATTGGTCCAGTGGTGAGAATCTTTGTCTTCTTGTCATTGAGCCTCAAGTCCATACTGAAGGCTGCAGTCCTTGACCCTTCGCAGCAAGTGCATGAGGTCCTCCTCAGTTTCAGCAAGCAGGGTTGTGTCATCTGCATAACGCAGATTGCTAATAGATCTTCCACCAATCCTGATGACACAATTCTCCTCATAGAGCCCAGCCTCTCGGATAATCTGCTCTGCATACATGTTGAAAAGGTATGGAGACAGGATGCATCCCTGGCGTACACCCTTCCCAATTTTGAACCATGCAGTGTTACCCTGCTCTCTTCTGACTACTGCCTCTTGGTCCAAGTATAGGTTTCACATTAGCACAATTAAATGTTCTGGGATTCCCATTCTTCTCAGAGTCAGCCACAGTTTGTTATGATCCACACAGTCAAACACCTTTGCATAATCAATGAAACACAGATAGACATTCTTCTGGTATTCTCTGCTTTCAGCCAAGATCCATCTAATATCAGCAACAATATCCCTAGTACCACAACCCCTTCTAAACCCAGTCTGGACTTCTGGCAATTCTCTGCTGCTGTGCTGTTCTAATAGTTTTTGGATAATCTTCAGTAGAATCTTGCTTGCATGTGAAATCAATGACACTGTTCTGTAGTTTCCACACTCAGTTGGGTCACCTTTCTTTGGAATGAGAACAAATATAGATCTTTTCCAGTCAGTTGGCCAAGTGTTTGTTCTCCAGATTTCTTGGCACAACTTGGTGAGCACATCCAGGGCAGCATCTGTTAACAATTTATAAAGCTCAGATCATCTAAGGAAAAGCTATGACCTACTGTATTTTATTGAGTATATAATAGACTATTAAACAAACGCACAAGAAAGTGAAATCAATTTTACCTAAATTAGTGTTTGCCTACATAAAAGTGATCTTTGACTTGATTTTTGTACATTCTGGTCAGTGTATTAGAACTTCTTAGGAGCTCCGGTGGCTTAGCGGTAAGGAATTACACTGCTAAGACTGAGAGGTACATTGTTTAAATCCACCTGTTGTTTCACAGGAGAAAGAAAGGTGAGCAACCGCCTGTGCTATTTACTGACTCTGAAAACCCAATGAGGGGGTAAGAGGAGGGGCTGGTCTACTATGAGTCGAAGCTGACTCTAAAGCACCGAACAAGAGGTTACTTGTAAATTCTAGTTAGAAAAATAACTACTAATAAGTAACTTCAAGATAATTCCTCATCCCTTTCCCAATAAATCATTATAAATGACAATAAAAGCATAATTAATTTACCCTCTTTTATTCTTTGGTGCGAAAGGTGCTACTTCCTGTTAGTACAGGTTTTGTAACAATTTTTTCTCCCTCTTGTAGATTCTTCCTCTGATTCTCTCCTTAGGCTACCTGTCTTCCATTACTGAGCCGTGTTTCCATTTGAAGTATTCAGGTCCATTGTTAGCATGGAAAGATGTTGGATTTTTTTGTAAATTCTCTGGCTGCTTCTGCTCTGGTTCAGAGAGGCTCCTACTGTTTGGGCATAAATGTTTCATTTACACCCCAGGAATCATTTTCCCTGGCATTTGAGAGAAACTTAGCATGAAGTGAGAAATTCATGACCCAAACTATATTTTGTGTACTCTGTAGTCTTTTTATTTCATCTCTATTGTTATGTTGTCTCAGACTTGATTTATTTTCACAATGCTATTTCTGGAACATGGTGTACCTTCAGGTGTGCATTGCAGCAGATTTTTGTTTGCCCATGTGGTTATGTTTTTATCCCATTTATATCTGTCACATTTTTCACTGTTTTTGCACTTGGTTAGATTTCTACTTTAGAAGCCATATGTGTAGTTGAAAAGCTTAAACTTTGGGACAGACATATCTTGGCTTAAAATCAAACTCTCCTCCTTGCTTTGTGACAATGGTGATGTTATTTTGTTTTTGAAGTCTTGAATTTGCCTTATATGAATAATAGCGTCTTCTTTAAAATATTGTTGTGACAAGTGGAATAATACCTCTAAAATATGCAGCACTGGGGAAATGTTTAACACATTTTAGTGTGTCTTCTTCTGTGCTAGGTCATTATTTTAATACACAAATTAAATAGTGAAAGAAGAGAGAATAAGGCTGATTTAAATTAAACCTAGGAAGCTATAGTAAATAAATTCTACAGAGACATGTCATTCTAAATTAATTTTCTTAAATTTCTCTTAAGCAGTTCTTAGCAAATGAGAAACGCCTAGTTTTCAGGGAAAGAACATTAGAAGCCATAACACTATATAACTGGCTAATATGGGGTTAAACTTAACCATGAAAAAGCTAATGTTAAAGGAACTCAAAGTTAGTAGTTTCTGCATGGGATGCTTTTTGAAAGAAGACTCCCATGTAATTTTTTAAAAAGAAAGACTGCCAAGTATGGCCTTTCCAGGCTCTGTCTGGAGAAGATAAGATTGATGAATGGAACCTTCTAAAGATTAAATCCCTGTGTGCATAAAAAACTTTTTCCAGCAGAGTGAAAAGAAAACCTACTGATTAGGGAAAAAATTGGCAATACTATCTCAAATGAGGTTATAAAAAGTTTACAGAATCTTAGAGGGCCTCACCAGGTTATGCCGAGAAATCTAGAGGATAAATGCCTAGCCAACTCACTGGAAGAGATTGGTATTTATTCCATTCCAAAAAAAGGTTCGACAGAGTGTGGACATTATCAAACAATATCACTAAAATCGCATGCAAGCAAGATCCTGCTAAAGATTATCCAAAAACAACTAGAATTGTACAGCAGCAGAGAACTGCCAGATGTGCAAGCTGGGTTTAGAAGAGGCCATAACAGTAGGGACATCACAGCCACTGTTAGATGGATCTTGGCCAAAAGCACAGAAAAGCAGAGAATGTGTTTCACTGACTATGCAAAGGTATTTGATTGTGTGGATCTCAACAAATTGTAGCTAACCTTGAGAAGAATGGAAATCTGAACACCTAATTGTGCTCATGCAAAATTCATACTCGAAACAAGAAGCAATAGTCAGAACAGATCAAGGAAATACTTAATGGTTCAGGATCAGGAAAGATGCGAGTCAGGGATGCATCCTATCTCCAAACTTTTCAATCTTTATGGAGAACAGATCATTTGGGAGGAGGAATGTGACATCAGGATTGGAGGAAGACTCATAACCATCCTGCATGATGCTTGCTTGCTGAAACTAAGGAAGACATGAGGCATTTGCTGCAGAAGGTCAAGTCTTGTAGTCTTCAATACAGATTGAAGCTCAGCATCAAGAAAACATAGATTCCTACCACTGGGCCAATTGACAACTTTGTGATCGATGGAGAAGAGATTGAGATTGTTAACCACTTCAGCTTGCTTGGTTCCACAATCAACAATCTTAAGACCATCAGTCAGAAAATCAAAGAATGCATGCCATCAGGAAAGTCTGCTGTCAGGGACCTCTCTTGAGTACTGAAGAGCAATGATGTCAGTCTGGAAACTAAGATGCACCTGATACAGGCCATGATCTTCATAATTACTTGCTATGCATCAGAGAGCTAGACAATACCTAGAAGATAGAATAAGGATTTATGCCTTTAAGTGGTGGTGCTGGAGAAGAATTGAACATATTGTGGACTGCCATAGAGTAAGCAGGTCATTCTTGGAGAGGGTGAAACCAAGTTGCTCCCTGAAGGCAAGGATTTTGAATCTTTGTTTGACATACTTTGGGCATGTTGACTAGTTCTTAGAGAAGGACCTCATGCTTGGAAAGGGGGAAGTACAGCACAAAAGAGGAAGACTCAGGATGATATGAATTGACTCAGTGACTGAAGAAATGGGATTCAGTCCTTTGGAGACGGTGAGATTGGCTCAGGATAGGGCAGGGTTCAGAGTAATGTATTTGCGATGGGTTGCAGGTTACTCGCAGGCATGTAACAACAGGAACAACATGTCCAAGTATAAACTATAACTGAAAAGTGTCACTGTAATACTACATTAAGACAATGATTGTATATGTAGCAATAAGTATTACGTGTGTACCTCATAATCATGCCTACAATCACAAAAAATAAAAGGATACTAAAGTTCTTGATTGTACACTTTCAATACACCTGAAGAAATGTTGACTTCTTTGCAGGAAGTATTATTTATACTACAGACAGAAATGGTAAGAACTCATCTATTTCCTCTTCTATAGCTCTGGTTGTTGGTGCATATATCTGAATGATAGTGGTAATCACT
>NW_006399757.1:9639809-9640414 GCF_000299155.1 Elephantulus edwardii | reverse complement strand
TGTCTCTTGTAGACAACATATTGATGGATTTTGTTTTTTTATCCAATCTGCTAGTCTCTTTCTCTTCATCGGTGCATTTAAACTATTCACGTTCAGTGTGACTATTGAAAGGCTATAAATTTCTTTTTTAACTATGAAAGCAACCCCATTTTTTTCTCACCTTTTTATGTCCGGAGTTATATATCATCTGATTATCTGACTCAAAATGCCCCATGCCAGCCAATCCATCTCATCTCACCAGTGTCTTGTATGTCAATATTTATGCTTTCCATTTCTTTCTTAACAATATCTAATTTTTCTACATTCGTGGTTCTCACAATCCATGTTCTAATCACTAGTGTCTGCTTACAATTGTTCCTCTTCCTTTGGATTTCCATACTTGAAAGCTCTACCTCAGTTACCCTCTCTGTTAGTCTACGTGTGTTCTGTTGTATATAGGATTTTCAGAGGCCTGCTATTTCAGCACTGCCTTGGGCCTTTTTGTTTACCTGTGGGGAGGGGCGAAGTTATTCCCACGAGAATAATCAGTAGTTGGAAAATATGGACTTGTTGACCGAAATGAAGCTGGAGATTGAATGATTGAATTTTGCGCAACCAATGACTTA
>NW_006399757.1:9634251-9637025 GCF_000299155.1 Elephantulus edwardii | reverse complement strand
CAACAAAAACAAGTGTGTGAGGTGAGTTTTACCACCCTTGCCTCTAAGGAGCACCCACTTTCACCCTCTTCACAAAAGACCTAATTGTTGTCTTGGCAGTGAGTAGGATATTTTTACACTTCTCCAGAACCATAACTCACAGGGCTTGATTCTCCGTTACTCATAGTCACTGCTCATTTCAAATGCATAACAAGATATTGAAAAGACTATGGCTTTAACTAGGTTAACTTTGTTTTAAAATTTATGTTGTTGCTGTTAAGTGCCATTGAGTCATAGATGACTCATAGTGACCCTATGAATGAAAGACCTGAACACTTGTATAACTTTCATCATTTTTCCAAGTTCATAGAGTTTCTGGAGGCAATTTAGGAAGTAGATGCCACTCCTGCTTCCGAACTTGTTTTAATCAGGGAGATCCACCAAACACTGTCCACCATAGACAACCATTATCGTGTTTAATACATCATCGTCACAGTGTTTAGCATCACGGCAACCACGAGTTACCTCTGTACAGACCGGTGCAAAATTTATATTACTGTCTTTTTTGGGGGGGGTTTATATTTTTTTTATATTACTGTTTAATGCTCTTTAAGAGAGGTCTTTGTTAGCATATTTTTCCAATGCAATATGTTTTTTAATTTCTTGACAACTGATTCCAAGGGAGTTGATTATGGATCCCAGAAATACAAAACAATTGACAACTTGAATCTTATCTCCATCTATCATAATGTTGTCTAGTGGCCTAGTTGTGAGGATTTTTGCATTCTTGATGTTGAGATGCAATCCATATTGAAGGCTATAGTCTTCCTCAACAAAGTGCTTCAAGCCCTCCTCACTCTCAGCAAGCAAGCTTGTGTCATCTGCATAACACATTATCTTCCCATCCATACCACATTCTTCCTTTTAAAATCCAGCTTTTGGAATAATGTGCTTAGTGTTTAGATTGAGTAGGTATGGAGAAAGGATACATTCTGGGTGTATATTCTTCTATCTTTTGAACTATACAGTGTTCCCTTGCTCTTTTTCAGACAATAGCCTCTTGGTCTAGGTGTGTATATTTTGCATGAACACAATTAAATGTTTTATAATTCCCATTCTTCTTAATGTTAGACATAGTTGTTGTGATCTACCCATTCAAATGACTTTGCACAGTCAACATTAAAAAACCCACAAATAGTCATCCTGATTTTCTCTGCTTTCTGCCTAGATCCATCTAGATGATATCAGCAATGATATCCCTGGTGTCATGGCCTTTTCTAAATCCAACTTTAATTTCTGGAAGCTTTCTGTTGATGTACTATACTAGACATATTTTAAAATAATCTTAAGCAATATTATGCTTGCATGTGGTACTAATGATATTGTTAGAGGATTTCCACATGCTGTTTAATCAATGTTTTTAGGAATAAGAATACAAATATCTTCCAGTCAGTTGGCCAGGTAGCTGTCCTCCAGATTTCTTAGCACAACTTGGTGAACACATCTAGGACACATTTATCTGTTGGAATAGATCAATTGGTATTCCATCAATTCCTGGGGTCCGATTTTTTTTTTGTTTTTGTCAATGCCTTCAGCATAGCTTGAATTTCTTCCTCTATTACAATTGGCTCTCGATCACACGTCACTTCCTGAAATATTTACGTCAGACTATTCTTTTTGTTTCAGTGACGTGGTATATTCCTTCCATATTCTTTTGATGTTCCCTGGATCTTTCACAATTCCATCCATAACATCCTTCAGTATTGCAACTCACAACTTGTTTTTTGGTTCTCACAGTTCTCATATCTTGAGAAATGACAAACATGTTCTTCACTTTTGGTTTTCTAACTCTAGCTCTTTGTACATTCCATTTAGTACTTGACTTTGTATTCTCAAACTATCCTTTCAAATTTTCTGTTCAACTCTTTTATACTGGCATTTCCTCCTTTGTTTTGGCTTCTCGATGTTCTAATGCAATTTTCAGAGCTTCTTTAGACATCCATTTTAGTCTTTTCTTCTTCTTCTGTCTTTGTAATGACCTTTTACTTTCTTCATGGATGATATTCTAGATGTCATCCCACAGCTTACCACAGCTCATCTGCACTTCAGTCATTACTGTTCAATATGCATTGGTCTTAATTCCCATCTTGGTATCCTGAGAACATATCACCCCTAATGATCCTTCCAATAATATATTTCCTTACACTAATGTGTATGTGGGGGGAGGGAATGAAACCTAGACCTAGACCAAGAGACTGTTGTAGGAACAGAACTAGGAAATACTGCATGACTTGAAATAAAGGGTCTCTAAGAGTTGTATCTGTATGCTGAGCAAATCATTCAAGAAGCTGGACTCTATGAAGAAGACTGTGACATCAGGATTGGAGGAAGATTCAATAGTAGCCTTTGTTATTCGCATAACGCACCCTCACTTGCTGAAAGTACTTGAGGTGCTTCCTGTAGAAGAACAGAGACTGCAGCCTTCAACATGGATCACATCTCAACATCAAGAGAACAAAGATTCTTACCACTCAACTGAAAGGCAATATCATAATAGATGGTGAGAAAATTGAAACAGTCTAAATCTGTTCTTACTGGAATCCATAATCTTTACACTTGGTACAGAAGATTGAGAAAGTCTGTAGTCAGAGAGCTCTCCAAATTACTGAGAAGCAGTAATGTCAGTTTGAAGACTAAGTTGCACCCAATTCAGGCCATGGTTTTTTCAGCACTTGCTATGCTGCTGAGATCTGGACAATGAATCAGGATGACAGTACAAGAATAAATGCTTTTTT
>NW_006399757.1:9631816-9632931 GCF_000299155.1 Elephantulus edwardii | reverse complement strand
ACCGAATACTTTTTCCCAGTCAGTGGCTTCCCTTTTTACCCTACTGGAGAAGTTTTTGGATGTGCATAGGGATTTGAGTCTTAGAAGGTCCCATTTTTGTAGTTTTGGAGAAAGTGATTAGCCCATGAACTGCAAAAGAAGCAGATATGTCTTCAAGAAAGTAAAGCCAGAAGGCACCCTGGAAACAAATCTGATAATATTTTGTCTCAAATACTTCTGGCATGTTGTTAGGAGAGGCTGTACCTTTGAGTGGGACATCATGCCTGGGAAAGAGGAGAAACAGTGAAAGAAAGGAAGACCCTCAACCAGCTGGATAGACACAGTAACTGCAGCAATTGGCTCAAATATGTTAGAGATTTTGAGGATGGCACAGGATAGGATAGGGTTTATCTTATGCATAGAGCCATTATGAGTCTTACTTGAATCAATATCGCCTAACAACCACAAGCATGAAAACATAAGGATCTTTAATTTGGAGATTTTTAAAAATAAATTTACAAGTGTCAGGGCCAGAAAAGACTGATGAAATCTCACAGATATGATCTGATGGCAATTAATTGTAATATGCAACCTTGAACTATATTCAGAAACACAAAAATTATAGTAAAGGAAATAATTATTGAATTTAAAAGTTTCTGTGTATTGGTTTAAAATGTTTTTCCAAAGGTAACTTTTTAATATATATATATATATGATATTGAAAATGTCAACGGTTTCATCTTGCTTGGATGCATAATTAACACCCTTGATATTAGCAGTCAGGAAATAAGGAGAAGCAGTGTACTGGGAAATTCTGTAGTTGGGGCCTCTCCAAATTATTGAGGAGTAATGATGTCAGTTTGAGGACTAAGGAGCATCTGATTCAGGCCATAGTCTTTCAGATTACGTGCTATGCATCTGAAAGCTGGACAATGAATAAGGATGACAGGAAAAGAATTGGACCTTTGAGCTGTGGTATTGGAGAAGAGCACTGAACATCCCATGGACGGCCAAAAGAACAAACAAACATGTCTTAGAGAGACTTCAGTCGCAGTGCTCTTTGAAGGCAATAATGATGAAGCTTCACCTCACATACTTTGGACATGTTGTTAGGAGGAGCTATTCCTTGTATAAGG
>NW_006399757.1:9629938-9631051 GCF_000299155.1 Elephantulus edwardii | reverse complement strand
TCCATTGTGTGAATATACTAGAGCTTCTCTATCCATTCATTTGTTGATGGGCACTTAGGTTGTTTCTAACTCCTTGCTATTGTGAACAAACCCGCAATAAACATGGGTGTTCATGTATCTGCTTGGATGTCAGTTATGGTCTCTTTGGGGTATATTCCCAGTAGTGAAATTTCTGGGTCAAATCGTATTTCTATTTCCAATTTTTTTAAAAAGTGCCACACCGCCTTCCACAATGATTGCAACATTTTACACTTCCACCAACAGTGAATAAGGGTTCCAGTTTCTCCACAACCTCGCCAGCATTTGTTGCTTGCTGTTCTGTTAAATTTTGCTTTTCTTACTGGGGTGAGATTATATCTCATAGTTGTTTCGATTTGCATCTCTCTTAGAGCTTGGGATTTTGAACATTTCTTCATGAGCTTGTTTGCCATCTGAATGTCTTCTATGGTGAAGTGTCTATTCATATCCTGTGCCCATTTTTCAATTGGATTGTTTACCTTTATGTTGTTGTAGTGATAAAATAACTTCTGAGTATAATCTTTACATCTAAATAATCTGAAATTAAAAGTCTTGTCTTTCATTTTACCCCAGCTGGTGAAGCAGAACATGTTATGATCAATAAATTCAGTTTTCTTTTATTATGTTTTTATTTGCTGTTTAGTTCCTTTTTTACTATGTTTTCATAATCTAATTTTCTGATATTGCTTCAAAATAGCTTTGCTTCACACTGTTAGTGTTATCAATTTATACAGAATTCTTGAAGTTTCCTGAGAAATATTTGAATAGCATTATTTTGAAGAACAATTTAATTTTAAATATTTCCTTGCTTCTGAAAATATTTAAAATATACAAATCTATAGCTATCAGAAACATAATATTGTGAACATCAGTTTTGAGGTATGATGGTTATCTGTTTATAAAAAAATATAACCATAAAGATGTTGAATTTGAGCAATTTCTTTAAAAGAGTGAACGTTCAATTGTAAATTAAGGGAAAACTAATTATAAAAAAATATTGGCCATAAGGATGGCAATGGATTTATAACTGCTCAAGCTAATAACACTATATCGTGGCATGGAGGAGGAATAGTGGAAATGTATCCACATTTACAA
>NW_006399757.1:9626094-9626558 GCF_000299155.1 Elephantulus edwardii | reverse complement strand
AGTAGCTTCAGAAAATTATAGCAACTTTTCTTACAGATTTAAGCATATTTTAACAAGAAGATGGATGTGAAAGTACAAATGATAATTATAAATAGCCACACTGGAGTGATAGTTGACTATTTACTGCTTCATACACATAGCATGTGCATGTTGTAATTGTTGTTGTTAGGTGATGTCAAGTTACGTACGACTCATAGTTACTCTATGAACAACAGATCTGAATTCTGTCCTATCCTGTGCCATCATCATCATCTCTGAGATATCTGAGCCATTGTAGAAGCCACTATGTCAATACATATCATTGAGAGTCTTCCTTTCTGTTGCTTATCCTCTACCTATCCATGCATGATGTGTTTCTCCAAGAAATAACTCTCCTAACAACATGCACAGAGTATGTGGACAAAGTTTCACCATTTTTGCTCTTTTCCTCTAAGGAGAGCTCTTTGGTATACTATTTTCAAGAC
>NW_006399757.1:9610228-9625994 GCF_000299155.1 Elephantulus edwardii | reverse complement strand
TTTTTTGTTGTTGTTGTTGTTCATGGGATATTCAATGCTTTTACTAATGCCACAACTTAAAGGCATCAATTTTTCTTCTGTCCTTCTTATTCGTTGCTTAGTTCTCAGATGCATAGCAAGTGATTGACAAGATCATGGCCTTTATAAGTTGTATTTTGGTCTTCAGATTGACATTATTGCTGATTTGTATTTTGGAGAGATCCTTGACAGAGGACTTATCCAATGCAATACGTCTCCTGATCTCTTGACTTTTGGTAACAATGCTGTAAATCGTAGATCCAAATAAGATGAAATCATTGACTGTTGCAATATTTTCAACATCTTTTTTGATGTTGTCTATTGGCTTGACTGTGAGGATTTTTGTTTCCTTGATGTTGAGATGCAATCTATATTTAAGGCTGTAGTCTTTGATCTTTTGCAGCAAATGTTTCAAGTCCTCCTCACTTTCAGCAAGCAAGGTTATGTCATGTGATTTTATTCTCATAACCCCTCCACTGAGAAGCTGAGAAGCAGAAAAAAAAACACAGTAAAATATCTTATGGGGGAAAAAATCTGGAAATTCCTCATTCTCAAGATTCCTATTATATATGAAAACAAAGGTCTATAAGAGTAACGTCATCATTTTGGAGTAAAAATGAGAAAAGGGTTCCCTTGTGTTCTTGAAGAAGAATCTTCTGATCTCCAAGCAGTCTGGAGGAAGAATGTGACTTAGGTGCTAGGAGTCAAAGGTTTTATCTTGATACTATTCCATTGGAACAATATTTTAGTTTTGATAGGACTTGGCATTTATATGGATAATACATATAGGTGTATTATGTGTATAGATATATTACAGATGTATAGATGTAGGTGGCCTGATTGCAGAAAACATAATGTCTCAGGTGAAAGGTTAACTGTGCAAATTTCCCAGGCACTTGGAACACACACTAAGGTTTACAACCTCTGAAATCGAATGGAGGATTGCTATAACTCTCACTACTTATCAGAGTTGACTCAAGAGCAGCAAATTTAGTTGCTATTTTTTAAAAAAATGTAGAAAAAATAAAAGAAAAGAACTTGCAATGATATTTCAAGTATATCAGTGAAACAACCAAAATGTCCAACCACAAATGAATGGATTGAGAAATTATGGTACACTCACACAATGGAATATTATGCAGCATGCAGGAGCAATGATTTTGTGAATTATTATTAACTTTGGGAGGGACTTGAGAGCATTATGTTGAGTGAACTAACTCAGTCCAACAAGGATAAATATTGTATAAAACCATTATCATATAATGAGTATAAGGATACAAGAGGTGTGGGAAGAAGGTGGAAGAAGAGGGATTTGCAGTGGGGAGGGGGATTAATCATTAGGTTGTACAATTTGATGGAAGAGGGGATGAGAAAAATGGAAAGAATTTGTTAAAAATGCATTAAAATTTTGTAAATAAAGTAGTAGAAAATTTTTTGGGGGGGGACTTGAAACCATCTTTTATTACTAATTTTCAACAGAAAAGAACAGGGAGGGGGCGTGATGCGGGTCCTGCTAGGCATAAGTAGTAGAAAATTTAAAAAAAAAAAAGATTGAAATATCTAAGGCATCTGAATGAAGTCAGAGAGTTAGTTTACAGTCAAGTTCTAAAAGTGAAATCATAGTTGCCTGTTAGTTCTTTCCACTCACTTCATATAATGAATCAACTTTATACATTCTTTCAACCTTTTTCTTTAACTTCCTTCATTGGCCAAATGAACCATAATGCAACTTCTTTCAATTTTTGAAGTGCCAGCCAACAATCAATTGCCATTTATTTGACACCAACTGTCAAATAAGGGATAGAAAAATGGGCTCTTCTCTTGTCTACTTTACAATTTCTGAAAACCCACTGGACGAACAGCTGTGAGTCAGTTCTGACTTGACAGCACATAAGGGGGAATAAAAGAAAATCGAATAGAAAGATATTTCTTTTTCTCTCAAAGTTGCCAAGATATTTTCAGAATTTAAAAAGTTGTGTTGTGATACAATTAGAATGCCTGCCTTTTCTTAGTTTATTGAAATGGAATTCTTCCCAATCAAACTCATTATCCCAAACTTTCCTTAAATTTTTGGTTAACAGCCAATCACTTAACCAGTGTTCCTTCTCTAGGATAAGGGTTGATTTTTATGTTCCATCTAAGAAGAATTGGTGAAAAGACAATATGGTTATTAGAATTGCAAATAGGAATAAGATATGTATGTATGTTGTTGTTGATTGCCTTCGAGTCAAGCACAACTCATAGCGACCCTATGAACTGAAACCCCTCTACAACTATCGACATTTATCAAAGTTTATCAAAGGGGTTCAAGAGGCATATTATTTAGGAAATGGGTGCTGCTCCTGCTTCCAAAAGATATGCATAACTCTTGAAAAGGGAAGAGGAAAGGGAGAAGCAGGATAGAAGAAGGAAGTGGGAAATCATCAGAACAGAAGAGATTAATGGACAGATTGGGGTGTATGTGTGAAGGAATAAGCAAGATGCAAAGAGGACTTGATGAGAAGGTGATAAAAGCAATGAATCAATAGTAATTTATTTTATAAAACACAGTGTATATGACTGTATGAAACACAATGTACAGGAATGAAATACAATGTATATAATTAGTGTATGCAAATCAATAATAATAAAACAATGTAAAGAAATATTTTCTATCAAATTGTATATTTATATAAAAATCAGTTTGAGACATTATATATGAACCTATGGAGTTTATTATTCAAACTGATTTTTATATCAACATCAAAAAGACAAAGATTATAACCTCTGGGCTAATTGGCAGCTTCTTGGTAAGAGATTCATGAGAAAAGGAAAAAAAAAGATTGAGATTGTAAACAGCCTCAGTTTGCTTGGTTCCACAACCAACACTCTTGGTACCAGCAGTCAGGAAATAAAAGGATGAATTGCACTGGGAAAATGTTCTGCCAGGGATCTCTCCAGAGTACTGAGGAGAAACTATGTCAGTCTAGAGACTAAGATGTGCCTGATTCAGGCCATATTCTTCACAATTACTTGTTATGCATCGGAGAGCTGGACAATGACTAAGGATGAAGGAAGAAGAAGAGCCAATGCCTTTGAGTTGTGTCGCTGGAGAAGGGTCTTGAACACACTATGGACTGATGAGAAAACAAATAGCTCTGTCTTGGAGAGGGTGAACCTTTCTCCTTGGAGGAAAGGATTTTGAGGCTCCATATCACATACTTTGGGCACATGGCCAAGAGGGATTAATTCTTGGAGAAGGGCATCATGCTCATCAGTAGGGTGGAGTGACAGCACAGCAGAGGAAGACCCTGGATGAGATGGATTGATTCAGTAACTAGAGCAGTGGAGGTTGGTGTGTTGGAATCAGTGAGACTGGCTCAGTATAGATCATGCAACAACAGGGAGCTCTCATGGCTTAGTGGTCAGGAATTTTGCTGACAGTGCAAAGGTGAATGATTCTAATTTATCAGTTGCCTGTGGGACAAGATGGACAATCTCTTCCATGTGATTCACTGCCTCTGAAAGGCCACTAAGGGCCAGCTATGGGTTTGTTCCAACTCGATGGTACACAACACAATGAGAAGTTTCACTTAAGAAGAGTTATGGTGACAATATTTCATAGAGAGTTGAGCTGCTACTCAAAGGCCAAGTCTCTCTGTTGGTTTGAATTCACCAGCAGCTGTTCAGGAGAAAAATGAGTAATCCCCTCCTGTGTAGTTTATAGCCTCTAAAATGCAATAAAGACTGAGCTCTGAATTGGTTCTGACTCAATGACAACGAATTAAGGGTTTCCTACATTAGAAATTCCTTTTCTTAAATAAAAGGTAACTTAAAATTAAATGCAAATTTAATTAAATGTGAGTTTTAATTAAATATAAATTATGGTTCCATAAATGATTTTTGTTCTCCAAATCTTCTCAAGGTTAATTATATATCATGAAGTCTAACCATTTATGCTATAATCCTTGTCAAAATTGAACCTGGATTGTGAAATATTCTTATGGATTTTTATGATAATTAATATGAAATGTCCTTTTGCTTTTTATTTATATATTCAACAAATTTTTCTTTGATAACTTTTGTATTCCACTCACTGTACTATATACGTAGGACATGAAGATGAAGATGGTTTATATTCATATATCTTGTGTTTTAGTTGAGAAAACAAATAGTTGCCAGTGTTTCAGTAGAGGAAACATCAAAGCAAATAGATGTCAGTAGCTGCTTTTTTTAATGATACATCTTTCAAAAGTCATCAGTGTTTAATGTGGTGTGATAAATGTGAACAGAAAGAATGAATTTTTGTTTTGTTTTGTTTTTCAAGTGAGTATGCCATAGCTGAATCTGGTAAAGTTTACTTCTTTAACTTTTGGAATATGAAATTGAGATAAAACATTAAAGAAGAAAGACAGAAACTTGAAAGAGACTTTGTTTTGTATGGGATAAATTATTCCCTTTGCAAAAGAATACGTGAGTAATGACACACTTGCTTTTTGTACTGTTTGTTAGTGTATGTGGCACTGTTGATTGTTCAAAACAGTTTTCAATGCCATTAGCTTTGACTTTTTCTTTATTCTTGCACATTTTCTCCCTTCCCCCAGCCTTCCTAGCAATGTACCCCTTGTTCCAGATTATTGCCATACATATAATGCCTAATCATATATTCCGTTGGACATTTCTTCCTCTCATCTGTTCTACTGTAGTGTCATTATCTATCTACTCTTTTCCAATTCTCTCCCTCCCACCATGTCTGTCCTATATTATAAGAGTCATGTCATATAATATTTGTCATTTGTGACTAAAATATTTCACTCAACATAATGTCCTACAGGCTTCCCATATTGTGTAGAGCTGCAAAAGTTCATTGGTTTTCATCACTGCATAATATTCCATTGTGTTTATGTACTACAGTTTTTCTATCCATTCATTTGTTGATGGGCACTTTGGTGTTGCAAATAATGCAGCAATAAACATGGGTGTGCATGCATCTGTTTGAAACTGGCTCTGGTTTCTATAGGGTATATTCCCAGTAGAATTTCTGGTTCAAATGGTATTTATTTCTATTTCCAACCCTTTGAAAAAGTCTCAAATCACCTTCCATAGTGGCTATATCATTTTACATTCTCACCAGCAGTAAATAAGAATTCCAATTTCTCCACAACTTCACCAGCATTTGTTGTTTGCCTCTCTGTTGAACTTTGCTTTTGTTGCTGGGTGAGATGATATAGTTGTTTCAGTTTGCTACTCTCTGAAAGCTAGTGGTTTTGACCAGTTCTTCATGTGTTTGGTGGCCATCGGAATGTCTTCTTTGATGAAGCGTATTCATATCTTGTGCTCATTTTGTGACTGAGTTGTTTACATTTTTCTTGTTGAAGTGTTAGAGTATTCTATAAATTTTAACTATTAGGCCATTATCCTTGGCAACACTCTTGGCACCAGTAGCCAGGAAATTAAAAGGCACATTGCCAAGGGAAAGTCTGCTGTTAGGGACCTCTCTCCAAAGTACTGAAGAGCAATGCTGTCTCTCTGGAGACTAAGGTGCGTTTGATACAGGCCATGGTCTTTGCAATCACTTGTTATGCATCAGAGAGTTGGACAATGACCAAGGAGGATAGAAGGAGAATTGATGCCTTTGAGCTGTGGTGCTGGAGAAGAGTATTGAGAATACCATGGACTGCTAGGAAAACAAACAGATTCATTCTGAAAATGGTTAAACCGGGTGGCTCCTTGGAGGCAAGGATTCTGAGGCTCTGTCTAACTTACTTTGGACATGTTGTGAGGAGAGACTGGTCCTTGGAGAGGGACATCATGCTTGGGAGGGTGGAGGGACGGCGCAGTAGGGGAAGGCCCTCTATGAGGTGGATTGATTCAGTGACTGGGATAATTGGGATGGGAGTGTCAGAGACAGTGCGATTGGCACAGGCCAGAGCAGAGTTTAGGGCTGTTGTACATAGGGTCGCTATGAGTAGCAAGCAACTCAACGGCACATAACAACAACAACAACAATAGCAGGCCATTATCAGATATGACATTGCCAAATGCTTTTTCCCAGTCTGTGGGTTTTCTTATTACTTTGTTGGAGAAGTTTGTTTTGGTTTTTAACTGTAGGCTTTTTTAAAATTTTACATATATGTCAGTATGGTTTTTAAACTTTTTTAAAAATTGTGATTTTAACCAAAGTTTACAGAAAAGTTGAATTTTCATTAATTCATTGTTTCATAATGTGGGTGACCCTGGAGGACATTATGCTGAGTGAAGTATCTCATTCACAAAAAGACAAGTACTGAGTAACTCCACTGTTATAAAACAAGACTGATAAGGGGGGGGGGAACTAAGAAAAGAGGAGATAAATAATGAACACTACCTCAGGACAGATGAAGAAAAGAATTGTTTAAAAGGAATGTGTGATTAGGCATTATTTGTATGACAACAGTCCAGAATAAGAGAGGTACATAGCAAAGTGGACTGAGGGGAGGAAAATGGAGGAAGGAAATTATACAACAATGAATAAATATTTTTTAAAGTGACTTGAGAGGGATACGGTGGAAAAGTTTTTAAAGTACATAGAGATTTGATTCATCTATTTTATTCTCTCCTGGTTGTAGGTTCTTCATTATGCTTGGAGTCTCTGTTCATGCTGTGTCCGTAGCTTTGATTTTGAACATGAATAGTTGTTGTTGTTGTTATAGTTGTTGTTAGGTAAAACTCATAACAATGCTATGAACAACCAATCTAAACACTCTCCTAGGCTATGCCATTCTAACTGTCTCTGACACAGGTAAGCTCATTGCTGCAGTCAGTGTGTCAACCGATCTGGTTGAGGGTCTTCCTCTCTCTCGCTTCACCTCTACCTTTCCAAACATAAAGTTTCTTTTTTTAAGAATAACGTCTTCTAGCAACATGTCCAAAGTTTGTGTGACAGAGATGTATCATCTATGCCTCCAGGAAGCACCACACCTTCTCTAAGACACACCTGTTCTTTTGGCAGTCCATGGAATCTTCCCCACTCTTCTCCAATCCCACAGTTAAAAGGCATTGATTTTTTTCCTGTCATCCTTAGTCATTGTCCAGCTCTCAGATACATGAATGAAAGTGAATGAGTAGACCATGATCTGAATCAACTGCACTTTGTCCTTTAACTGACATCAGCTCTCTAACTGCAGACTTTCCTAGTGCAGTACATCTCCTGATCTCCTGAGAGGTTCATGATCTCATGCCTAGTTAGGACTGTGCTAAAAATATGAGTGAGGTAAGTATCACCCTTTCAGTGTAAACATACAAATATTTGTGTAGATTGCTATTGAGGGGATTGATAAGTTTAGTCACTCTGATAAGCTTAAATTAGGAGGCTGAGAGACAGAAAATGGGACTATTTGCTATTGTCAGAGAAAGAAGAAGTGGAGAAATCGATCATCCTTTTGGTCCAGAGATTCCTTGGGCAAAGCAGAACAAGAGCAGCATCAGTAGAAGCAGTAACTGTAGCAAAGTTGGTAGGGAACTGGAGACCACTATGAGACAGAGCTACTTCTACCCCACACAGCCAGAGTCACGACATTCATAGAGTCAGTGGAGTGCTAGTAGAAGAGGCAGTCATTTTCAGGACTGAAAAAAAAACTTGTGTAACTTTGTGCCAAAGCTCTGAGACTTATGTCTGTAGGTCCTGTGAGAACAACTGTGTTGTGAGAAACTGTATTGGTTGATAAATTGTATCCTGTTTCCTACCTGAATTTTAACTTGTTAACTTCCCTAATAATCTTTATACATTAGAATTGTTTTTGAGTCCTGCTCAAATGGATTAGCAGCCCAATTAGTGGAACAGCAAAGACCCTAGGAGGAACAGTTGATTTTAGAAATGCTATGAAAATGGAGACATATCTGGTCTCATGGAAACAGGTTTTGTACTAGTTAAATTGTGGATCAGACTCTTACTCCTGATGGAGTTAGAAAAGGTCTGATGCAGTCACCTCTATACTAGTTGGACTGATTTTACAGTATAGAAAACACTTGTTGTGCTTATTGTCTGCTGTTAAGTGAATTCTGACTCCCAGTAATTCTATAGGCCATAGTAGACCTGTTCTACATTGGGGTGTTGTTTTTCCCCCCTTTTGTTGTGATTTGAGTGAAAGATTACAAATCATATTGGTTTTTCACTCAGTCAATCACATACATTTTCTTTTATAACATTGATTATACTTACTGTAGTTAATGAGTATCAATGTCTGATCAGTCCCTTATAATATATTGCCTTTCCTTTTACTCACTTTAATAAATATTTATTATCTATTTATTAATTTTGTTTCCCCCTCCATTCTCACCTCTGGTAAAACATTTTTGAAACCTAAGCCATTTAATATGAGTTTGCTGTAAGTCATCTTCCTTAGGAAACAGATTCTGAGATTTGCATGGAGGAAATTGACTAGAGTTGTTGCTTTCAGCATCATCACTAGCGAGGGGCTTGAAGAAGGTAGGATTGGGCAGATAGATAAATTGTACTGCTGTGCAAGGAGACCTTTGGAATGGAGACAGCCTTTGAGAGCTGTTTTAATTGAAATAACAGGACTCACTGGATGCCCGCTGCCCTTAGGAAGGGGCCATGACCTTGCTGAAGCAGCTCCCTTCACTTGCTTCTGGGCAGCTGAAGGCAGTTTCTGGGGAGAAATTTAGCTTTGAGCTATCACTAGATAACACTCCCAGCTGTATCCTAGATCCTATAGGAGGTTATAAACAATGTGTAACAAATTCTATTATATCTGTATTATATGGAGGTTATAAACAATGTGTAACAAATTCTATTATATCTGTCTCTATTTGGTCTTTGCTGCTAATATTTACAGTGGTAAAAGAGGACTGAGAAATTTATTTCAATATTACTTTCCTTTCTTCTACTAGGGAAAATTTTGAAAGACGAATGATACTAGCTTTTTCCCCTTTTCCTAATAATGTTCTCCTGTGTTTATTCTTCCCTTTAGTTTAACCTGTAAAGCAAAATAATGACGAACGTCAGTGAGGAAAATAAAAAAATTCTTAGGATACTTGACCAAGAAGTTACAATAGGATTTAATATATTGTGACATATTTTAGCTACTTCATAACTATGTGAAGTTCCTGGCACTATATAGTGGCAACTAGTTAGAGCTAATGATGTCTGGATAATTCTAATCTAGGTAAGTAATAGGCAGAGTTGAGTTTTGTTCAAATGTCTTACTGAAATATTCTTGAAGATGCAAAAGATAATCTCTGATAACAAATATTAAACATAGAATCTAAGGTTAGATTCTAGCAAAATTTTACAATCATTATGAACAGATAAAAGCTGAGTATACTTTCTACCCAGATATGATTTATGATGTTTTGCTTCATGAAGCAGAACATTGGGGAAATGTAAATATCTTCTCAAAAACTTAAAGTGTGAAGTGGAGGGCTTGACAACACCCATCTATCTACCTCTTGTGATTATTCCATGAAGCAGAAGCTTGATGCACTTATACCCCTTTTTTAGAATATTATATTTCTGTGTCTTGTCATAGACTTCTACTTTTGTAAGATAATTTAGAAAAATAATAAGAAGCCCACAGACAGAAGTTAAATAAATAATCTTGATATAATAATATCACCATCCTGAAATACAATGTGGTGAGCGATAGGATAATATCCATACGTATACAAGGAAGTCCAGTGAATACCACTATCATTCAAATACATGCACCAACAACTAGAGCCAAAGAGGAGGAAATAGAAGATTTCTACCAACTTTTGCAGTCAGAAGTTGATCAAACATGCAGTCAAGATGCATTGATAATAATGGGCGACTGGAATGCAAAAGTTGGGAACAGAGAATAAGGTTCAGTAGCTGGAAAGTATGGGCTTGGTGAGAGAAATGAGGTTGGAGATAGAATGATAGAGTTCTGCACATTCAATGATTTATTCATTGCAGATACCTTTTATAGGAAACATAAACGCAGGCTATACACATGGATCTCACCTGATGGTATGCATAGGAATCAAATTGATTATATTTGTGGAAAGACTCGGTGGAGAAGCTCAATATAAGCAGTGAAAACCAGGCCAGGTGCTGATTGTGGCACAGACCACCAACTACTCATATGCAAGTTCAAGCTGAAGTTGAGGAAAATTAAATCAAGTCCATGGGAACCAAAATTTGACCTTCAGTCTATCCCACTCAAATTTCAAAACCATCTCAGGAACAGCTTTGAGGCCTTGCGCACCAATGAGCATAGACCAAACGAGCCCTGGGAGGATATCAAGAAAATAGTCCATGAAGAATGCAAAAGATCGTTACAAAGGATGAAAAAGAAGAAAAGACCAAGGTAGATGTCAGATGAGACTCTGAATATTGCATTAGAGCGCCGAGAAGCCAAAGCTAAAGGAAGAAACCAAGAAATCAAAGAGCTAAACAGAAAATTTCAAAACGCAGCCCGAGACGACAAAGCAAGATACTATAATGAAATGTGCAGAGAGCTGGAGTCAGAAAATCAAAAGGAATGAACTCGCTCAGCGTTTCTTAAGCTGAAGGAGCTGAAAAACAAATTCAAACCACGGATGGCAATACTTAAGGATACTTTGGGCAGCATATTAAATGATCCAGAAAGTATCAAGAGAAGATGGAAGGAATACACAGAGTCACTGTATCAGAAGGAATTGGCTGACACAGAAGAATTTCATGAAATGACATATGAGCAAGAGCCTATGGTGATGAAAAGGAAGTTCAAATTGCTCTAAAGGAATTGGGAAGAAACAAAGCTCCAGGAGTTGACGGCATACCAATTGACATAGTTCGACAGACAGACACTGGCCTGGATGTGCTCACTAAGTTGTGCCAAGAAATTTGGAGAATAGCCAGCTGGCCCACTGACTGGAAAAGATCGATATTTGTTCCCATTCCAATGAAAGGTGACATAATAGAGTGTGGAAATTATTGAACAATATCGTTGATATCACGTGAAAGCAAGATTCTGCTGAAAATTATCCAAAACCGTTTGGAACAATATGTCAACAGAGAACTGCCAGATGTGCAGGCTGGATTTAGAAGAGGTCGTGGTTCTAGGAATATTATAGCTAATGCCAGATGGATCTTAGCAGAAAGCAAAGAATACCAGAAGAATGTCTATCTGTGCTTCATTTACTATGCATAGGCTTTTGACTGTGTGGATCACAACAAGCTCTGGCTGACTCTAAGGAGAATGGGAATCCCAGAACATTTGATTGTGCTAATACAAAACTTACATTTGGACTAAGAGGCAGTTGTCAAAATAGAGCAAGGAGACACTACATGGTTCAAAATCAAGAAGGGGGCTCGTCAGGGATGTATTCTGTCTCCATACCTTTTCAATCTGTATGCAGAACAGATCATCCGAGACTCTGGGCTATATGAAGAGGAATGTGGCATCAGGATTGGTGGAAGAATCATCAACAACCTGCGTTATGCAGATGACACAACCCTGCTTGTTAAAACTGAGGAGGACCTGAGGTGCTTGCTACAGAAGATCAAGGACTACAGCCTCCTACATGGACTGAAGCTAAATGTCAAGAAAACAAAGATTCTAACCACTTGGGCCAATTGGCAACATCAGCATGGATGGTGAAGGGATTGAGATAGTTAACAGGTGTTTCTTTTTAATTTTTTTTTTTCAGTTAACAGTTTTAATTTACTTGACTCCACAGTCAACACTCTTGGAACCAGCAGCCAGGAAATCAGGAGATGAATTGCATTGGGAAAGTCGGCTGTGAGGGACCTCTCAAGACTACTGAAGAGCAATGATGTCAGGCTGGAGACTCAGGTGCGCCTGATCTGGGCTATAGTCTTCGCAATTATGTGCTATGATCAGAGAGTTGGACAGTGAATAGGATTGATAGAAGGAGGATTGATGCCTTTGAGCTGTGGTGCTGGAGAAGAATGTTGAAAAAACCATGGACTGCTAGGAGAACAAACAGGTTTGTCCTGGAGAGGGTGAAGCCAGAGTGTTCCTTGGAGTCAAGGATTCTGAAGCTTCGTCTGACATATTTTGGGCATGTTGCAAGGAGGCACTTGTCCTTGGAGAGGGACATCATGTTTGACAGAGTAGAGGGGCGGCAAAGGAGAGGAAGACCTTTGGTGAGATGGATCGATTCTGTGACTGGAGCGGTGGGAATAAGTGTGTTTGAGATGGCTAGGTTGGCACAGATATAACAGCATTTAGAGCTCTTGTACATAGGTTTACTATGAGTCACAAGCGACTTGATGGCACATAACAACAACAGCAACAATATATAGGCATGTTGTTTAGGAAGTGGATGCCACTCCTGCTTCCAAATTTTTATAGTAGACTAGGGTATTAATTGTGGATCCAAGCAAGTTGAAGCTATTGACTGTTTCAGTCTCCTTTTCATCCACCATGATGTTGCCTATCTGTCCAGTGGTAAGAATCTTTGTGTTCTTGACACTGAGATGTATTCCATACTGAAGGCTTCATTCCTTGACCTTCTATAATAAGTGCCTCAAGTTCTCCTCACTTTCAGCAAGCAAGGTTGTGTCATCTGCATAACACAGGTTATTGATGACTCTCCCTTCAATCCTCATGCCACATTCCTCTTCAGAGTCCAGCTTCTCAGGTAATTTGTTCAGCAGACATACTGAATAGCTATGGAGAGAGAATCCAATCCTGACACAATCCCATCTCAATTTTAAACTATGCAGTATTTCCCTGCTCTGTCCACACAATAGCCTCCTCGTCCAGGTATAGGTTCCACAAGAGTATAATTAATGGGATTCCTATTCTTCTTAATGCCAGCCATAAGTTGTTATGATCCACACAGTCAAATGCCTTTGCATAGTCAATATAGCACAAATAGACATTTTTCTAGTATTCCTTATTTTCAGCCAGGATCCATCTGGCATCAACAATGATATTCCTGATACTATAGCCTCTTCTAAATACTGCTTGAACTTCTGGCAGTTTCATATATATGTACTGTCTTAGCCATATTTGAATGATCTTAAGCAGTAAATTGCTTGCATGTGATACTAATGATATTGTCCAATAGTTTCCACATTCAGTTGATTCACCTTTCTTGGGAATTGGAACAAATATGGACCTCTTCCAATCTGTTGGCCAGACAGTTGTCCTCCAATTTCCCCAGCATAGACTTCTGAGTGCAAGCAAGGCTCCATCTGAAACAAGTATCACATCGATTCCTGTGGCCTTATTTTTTGCCAATGCCTTCAATGCAGCTTCTTCTTCCTCTTTCATTACCATTGGCTCCTTTTCATATGGTACTTCCTGACATTTTCTGGTTCAGTGATTCTGTGCATTTCTTCCATCTTCTTTTGATACTTTCTGGGCCATTCAATATATTGTCCATATCATCTTTCAGCATTGCAGCATGAGGCTTAAATTTGCTGTACTGAGATAACTTGGGGTTGCTCTGATACTGAAATCTGTGCCACTGGAGTGTCAAATGCCATAAGGGTTACCCATGGTGGACAGGTTTTGGTGGAGCTCCCTGATTAAGGCAGACTAGGAAACAGGATGGGCCATCTACTTCTTAAATAAGAGGCCTTTGAAAACCCTGTGAACACTAAGAGAATGAGCATAGTTATAGTTGTGTAGTGGTAGTGCCCAGGTTGGAAACTAGTTGAAATGAAGAAAAACAATAGCAAAAATCATTTAATAATTGGAACATGATATGTAAACAGCTTGAACGGTGGCAGCTGGAAATTGGTAAAGAGTGAAATGGAACACATGAACATTGACATACTAGGCATTAGTGAGATGAGATGGACCAGCTTTGGCCACTTTGAATCAGATAATCAAATGGGATACTATGCAGAAATGAGAAACAGAGAAAGAATGGTGTCGAATTGATAGTCAAAAAGTCAATTGCAAGTTTTATCCTGAAATACAACGTTGTGTGTGGTAGGAAAATATCCTTTTGTGTACAAGGAAGACGTGTTAGCATGACTATTATTCAAATATACACTCCTAAATCTGGAGGCAAAAAGGAATCAATTAAGAATTTTTACCAAATCTTGTAGTCTGAAATTGACTGAACAGATAATCAAGATTCATTAATGATAATTGATGATCAGAATGCAAAAGTGAGAAATTGTGAAGAAAGAGTAATAGTTGGAAAATATGAGCTTGGTGATAGAAATGAGGCTTGAAAGAGAATGATCTTATTTATAATCATTTATTCACTGTAAATACATTTTTTTAACATTTTAATTTTATTAATTTTAACGTACATTTACAGAGATTTTGGATTTCCATTCATTCATTGTTTCACTATTTTCTCTACCCCCATCCCAGTTCGTTCCTCTCTCTCTCTTTTTTCCCTTGAAAGTCTGCTTTAATTGTCCCATTGCCGCAGTGTTTGTCAAAACCAGCTCTGATTAATCTCCTTTGTCAGTGTGTCCTTTGCCACTCCCTATCACTCCTCCCTGAGAGAGACTTCAACCTGATTCTTAAAGAAAAGGGGATGGCATATTCTCAGCTAATTCCTGCTGAATAGGGATGCTGTAGGTTTCAGGCTGAAGATCTTCTCTCACTACTCTAAAGGGCCCTTTTGGCAAAGGGAAACACATAGACTATTGTGGAGATTGATTTTGAAATTTAGATGCACTGTTATCAATTGTTCTTAGCCATACATGTTCATATCCTTGAAGATGCATCATGGAACTGTTGCAGCCTAGAAGACACAAATTTAACTAACAAGTTAAAAGCACATGAGTCAGAAATTTAAAGCAGTAGTATTCCAAGTAGAGGTTCCAAGAGTGACACAAATCAAGTTACAGAGGGAAGGCAGTTCTTAAAATAAAAGGCCTATTGACTAGCCCTTTGTCTATTATAGTATAAAGGTTAGGAACCACAAGATGTAGAGGCTCAACTATGTCATTTACTGTTCTTAAGTCCTGGAGCAAATTGCATCTACCACTGGGTTGTTTTACAGCTCAGAAGTTCACATGCAAGGCAGAGGTGAAGTAAGGAACTGCTTATGAGGTTTTCTGTCAATTCAAACAACTACGAAATAGTGAGAAGAGTGGGACCTCAGAAGGCTTTTAGGACCAAATAATAGGCTCTTGTGTCCAGGAGAAAACGAAGATACTTACCAGTAATGTTAATGCTCACCCACGGCTCTTTTGGAAGGATCTGAATCATTGAAGCATCCTTCTTTGTTTCCATCTGGGAGCTGGGGCCTGTCAGTCCTGTCAGCCATGAGGACCTGATGTGGGTCCCCCTTGACCATGTGTCCTTCAGATCCACACTTAAAACAAGTGAGCGGGAGCTTCCTCTCTATTCCCTTGCCTATCTGCGGCTCTCGTCTGTGACACTGTCTTCTGAAGTGGCCCAGCTTTCCACAGTGGAAGCAATTTTGACCTCCTTTATTACCTTTGGGTGATATTGTTTATGAGTAAGACTTCCTTTTCCTGACACAGACCCTAAACTGGCAGCAATGGCTGTGCCAATAATTTTGGCCATTCTCTGGTCTTTTCTCTTCCCTCTAAATCCTGGTTGTTAAAAGAGGGAAAAATTTAAACAAATATATAACAAATAATTCTAAACAATATAAACTTTTAAGTTTAAGGCTAGAAATATTATCAATATGATCATTTCCAATCCAGAGATACATGTTTCAATGCAGTTCTTATTTTCCATAAATGGTTTTGGTAAGAAGAATATTGTAAATGTCGATACAGTTCCACTATTCCTCCTCCATACCATGATATAGTGTTATTAGCATGAGCAGTTATTATAAATCCATTGCCTTC
>NW_006399757.1:9597580-9609623 GCF_000299155.1 Elephantulus edwardii | reverse complement strand
TCTATTTGCAACTTTTTGAGAAAGCACCATAGTGCCTTCCACAGTGGTTGTACCATTTTACACTCCCACCAATAGTGAATAAGGGTTCCAGTTTCTCCACAACCTCACCAGCATTTATTGCTTGCTGTTCTGTTAAATTTTGCTATTCTGACTGGGGTGAGATGATATCTCATAGTTGTTTTAATGTAAATACATTTTTTAAAAGACACAGAATAAGACTTTACACATGAATCTCACTTGATGGGCTACATAGGAATCAGATTGACTACTTTTGTGGAAGAAATTATTGGAGAAATTCAGTAGCAGCAGTTCAAACTAGGCTAGAGGTGGACTGTAGGTCAGATCATCAATTACTCATATGCAAGTTCAAATTGAAGCAAAAAAAAAAAAAAGAAAATAAGTCCACAGGAACCAAGATACTATCTTGAATCAATTCCATTTGAATTTCAAGATCATTTTAGGACTAGATTTGAGACATTGAACACCAATGATTGAAAGCTGAAAGCAAAAGATTATTACAAAAACAGAGCAGAAAGAAAGAAAAAAAAATCAAAATTGATGTCAGAAGAGACTCTGAAAATTGCACTGGAACATCAAGAAACCAAAAAAAAAAATTTTTGAAAAAGAAAATATACCAAAGTAAAAGAGCTGAACAGACGATTTCAAAGCACAACTCAGGAAGAGAAAGCAAAGCATTATGATGGAATTCGCAGAGAGCTTGAATTGGAAAATAGAAAGAGAAGAACTTGTTCTGTGTTTTTCAAGCTGAGAGAACTGACAAAAATGGCTTACTATAACATTTTTGAGGAATATAGTGTCTTAGTTATTAATACTGATATAATACAAATAGACTGATTTTAAAGTAAAAGAAATTATCTCATCATTTTATAGATTATAAATTCAATTCAGGACAACCATTTTAGAAGGACTTATCATATTGTCAGCATTGATGTTCCTTGGTATTTTCTTTTTAATTTTATACTGGTTTATTTACCAAGTTCCTGTGTAAGTAAGAGATTGAACAGGGGAAATAAGATTAACTAGATATTCTCAATAAAGTATGTCCAATAAGATATATATGTACTCTTAAAGTGGAGCTAATTGGGAATAAATAATGCAAAGAATGACACAAATGAGGATGGTACAACGGCAAGGAAGAGGCAACAGGAATTCAACACCAGAAACAAAATTCACACTAGTAGAAGTTAGAAGTAAAGGAAAAGAAATTTATGAATTGCAATGGAAACAAATATATTTTTAAAATTATAAATAAATATATTTAGAAATAAAATTGTAAATAAACTTTTAAAGTAAAAACCACCTCTTCTAAAATGCTAGAGTGTAAGTTATTGAATGGAAAATAAAGCACAGAAAGGCATTATATAGATAGATGGCATTACTAAAGAAGATATGGGTAAAAATGGACATATATACCATCAAAGAGAAGAAGAAAACTCTACTTGACTGAAGAAACACCTATGTATGCAGACTAAAAGAAGCCTCCGTGTTTTGGAAAATTTTAAAAGTGCTTCAAATCTAAATATTTCACGGCCAAACATGTAGAAATTAAGAAAATATCTTCAGATTTGAAGGTATGAAGACATACTGGTATCAAAGTTTTCTCCTACAGTATCAAATGCCAGGAAGTACCAGACCAATGTCTATCACCTACTTGCTACTATGAGTTGATTTTGTCTCTTAGTAGTGACCCTCCTCTTGCTTCCAAAGCTGTCAATTTCTAAGAGATTGTCCATCTTCCTCCTATAGAACTGCTGGTGGTTTGAAATGTCAGACAGAGATGCAAATCTGTTGCTTAGTAACATAACTTTATTTTCTTTTTTTAAAAATAAAAGAGTTATAATCCGTCAAACAATGGATAAGCAGGCAGTGCAAACACTTTTTTTAAAGGGAAGATATATAAATAATTAGTTTGTCAGGCTTTTTTTTCCCCTAAGAGAGTATCAGAGGAATGTCTATCTGTGTTTTATTGAATATGCAAAGCATTTGACTGTGTGGATCACAACAAACTGTGGCTGACTCTGACTGACTCTGAGAAGAATGGGAATCCCTAAACACTTTGTGTTTATGTAAAACATATATTTATACCAGGAAGCAGTGGTCAGAACAGAGCAAGGAAACATTGTATGGTTCAAATTGGGAAGAGTGTATGCCAAGGATGTGTCCTATCTCCAAAGCTTTTCAGCCTATATGCAGAACAGATTACCCAGGTGGCTGGGGTCTATGAGGAGAAGTGTGGCATTAGGATTTGAGGTAGACTCATCAGCAATCTGGGTTATGCAGATGAAACAACCCTGCTTGCTGAAACTGAGCCGGACCTAAAGTGCTTGCTGCAGAAGGTTAAGGACTTCAGCCTTCAATACGGATTGAAGTTCACCATCAAGAAAACAAAGATTCTCACTACTAGGCTGATTTGCAGCATCATAATAAATGGTGAAGAGATTGAGGTTGTTGACAGCTTCAGTTTGCTTGGCTCTACAATATACACACGCTTGGTATGAGCAGCCAGGAGATTAAAAGATCAATTGCATTGGGAAAGTCTGTTGTCAGTGACCTCTCCAAAGTACCGAAGAGCAACAATGTCAGTCTGGAGACTAAGGTGAGCCTGGTCCAGGCCATGGTCTTTGCAATTACTTTCTATACTCAAAGAGCTTGACAATGACTAGGGATGATAGAAGGAGAGTTGATGTCTTTAAGCTGTGGTGCTGGAGAAGAGTACTGAATATACTTACTATGCACTGTTAGGAGAAAAAAATAAGTTCATCCTGGAACGGGTGAAGCCAGGCTGCTTCTTGAAGGCAAGGATTCTGAAGCTTCATCTGACATAACTTTGGATATGTCAGAAGGCAACATCAGTCCTTGGAGAGAGACATCATGCTTGGGAGGCTAGAGGGACAGCGCAGGAGAGTAAGACCCTCAATGAGAAGGATTGATTCAGTCACTGGGGTAATGGGGATAGGTGCATTGGAGACACTATGGTTGACAAGGAGTAGAGTGGGGCTTAGGGCTGTTGTACATAGGGTCATAAAGTCAGAATCAACTCATAGCTGACCTATGACAGCTACTCAATGGCACATAACAGCAACATCACTGAGTAGACTTGAATTCCCAGTCTTCTGGTTAACATCTGAGTACATTTATATATATATATATATATATATATATTTGGGGTTTTTTTCATCTCATCACCTAAGGACTCTGTTGTTGTTCATTGCCTTTGAGTCGAGGATGACCCTACGATAGTGACCCTATGAACAAAAGGCCTGAAGCCCCTCTACAACTATTGACATGTATCAAAGTTTATAGAGTTTCCGGAGGCATGTTCTTTACGAACTGAATGCCACTCCTGCTATAGAGTAAGGAAAAAAAGAAAAATGAGATAGTCCCTTTTCTCAACAAAGCAGCTTGTTCTTTCCTAAGTAGCATTTACAGTCTAGATTGACCTCAGGGTCAATCTAAAACAAGTTTGTTGTCCCCCTGAAATAACTATCTAAGCAATTTTCTTGATTCAATTTATTATCTGTAATGAACAATTTGCCTAATTCCAGTTTTTATAGCAAAAGACCAGGACATAGTAGCTTTCCTGATGAAAATAAATGCTACCAATTATTTTCTAGTCCTTGCATAGAACTGCATCTATTAGTTTGGGGGTTTTTTTGTTTGGTTTTTCTTGGGGGTGAGGGTTTGTGCATGTGGTGTTTTTTTTTTGTTTGTTTTTAGAAAGGTCTTTTGTATTTTTACTTTATTTTATATTTGTATGTGTACTGTCAAACTGAATCTGACTGATACAGGAGGAGATTGCCCCTCCTTCTCCAGCAGAGCACCTATTGCATCTATTAATTTGATTGTATATGACTGCTTGCTTCTTATTTTTCAGATTTCAAATAGTTACTGGGAACTTTAGAAACCATAATAAATTGGCTTAATTGGTACTCTTACAGTTTTACATTACATTATATCTTATAGGTGTAAACAGAAATCTATTTCTTTTCCTTTCCCTGCACATGTCTTCTAAACCTTTCTCCCGTAATATACTCTATTTAATCAAACAGCAAGTAATGCCAGAAGAGCTAAGTCAAAGAAATGAGAGAAGAGTGCAAAATATGATTGAACATACTCATTCCTATATTACACTATCAGTCTACACGTGAAGGTATATTACCCACAAGGGTCTGCTTGTTGAAGCAATTGTGCACTTTATGTTTGTTATTTGGTCATTACAACTTCTGTCTAAGTATCTAGAGATCTGCTGGGAACTATATTTGTCACACAGATTCCTTTTACCTATTTTCATTGTCTGTAAGGAAACATTGTAGAATGGAAATGGCTTTCCAATTTGCCAATGGGGGCCCATTCCCAAAGATTTCTTCCTCGCTCATAGGAAGCTATTGCAGGTGTCATTCACTCCAGGGATTTGTGCCTGAAGAGCAAAAATTATTAAATGTGAGATTACATACAGGCAAAATGTGGTGAACACTAGGAGTACCAGATCAATAGAAATCACAGTATGCTTTTAGGTACATTACTCTGCCTCTGGAGAATTCCAGGATTTTGTATGACTAGTTTTTAGAAATCCTAAATTTAACACAAAATGAGGGTTTTTTTCCCCTTTGACACTTTAAAATACTTTCCTTTTCATTCCACTTACCATTACTCCACTTGAAAATACTCAAAGGAAAGATACCACTATAATATAAACAATTGTTCATTAGATTTTCATAATATACATCACGGGGACTTTTCAAAGATAAAATTATTTAGGTAAAAATAATGGCTAAAATAATTTGTGCCATTAAGCCAACTGAAGCTTTATTGTCTTATTTAAAATAATTGATCTGGCAAAGACTAAATAAATTTTATAAATTTAAAGATATTTTTCCAAAATGTCGGTATATATTTTCTTTCATTATATAGGATTGATTTTATGGGTTTTTTTTAAATTGAAGGATATTATTTAATCAGAATATTTTAGCAAAGTGTATGGTAATTTACTAAATATATAATTTTTGTCCAACTTTTCGTCTTACAAAGTTAAGAATATAAGATGATTCATAAACATAATTAAATCATACAACACATTAAATAATTCAAAATACCAATTTCCAACTCGTTGTAACTTAATTACCATTAATCTGAAATGTTAGGATTGGGTAATAGATGTTAAATCTTCTCATAGAGAACACAAAATTAGAGCTAGGACAAACAATTAAATGAGTTAAGGTAAAACCAATTGTCAGTTTCAATAGGCCCAGTGGTGAGAATCTTTGTTTTCTTGATATAGATTTTATGGGTTTTTAAGTGTGTCTTTAAAATGTTACTCTGTGCACCCACAAAATATATAAAATATTTAAAACTAGGTGTGAAACTGTCAACAGGACTGGTATGATAGTTGATTCATTAAAAGTAAACGACAGGACAATGGCTTACTGATTGGAACGGTGAATTATTGAAGACACTTAACATTTGGGAATTTTGCCTCTGGGAACTTGGTCCCATCTCTTTTCAGATAGCAGTGTTTGCAAGCTTTCCAGGCCAGATGGTGCAGCAAGGAATGTGGGAAAAGAAAACCAAACAAATAAAGAATTCAAGCTTTTAAAAATTATTCTTACTTATCAATTTAATTAAAATGATACAAATTCCAAACTAGCATAATGATAGAATTTGATGTTTTTTTTCCACCAGATTTAGAGGTTATGTGAAGATGCAGAAGAGCTGAAAATATTGACTATTGTTTCTGAGGGATTTTGCAAACTAAATTGTTATTACACTTATTACATTACTTATAAAAAGTTATGTTTGGCTAAAACTTTTGAATAAATTTTAAAATTTTTTCTCAGCATTACACATTGTTACTATTTAATTAACAGATAAATTGAGTGAAAACAAAGGCAATGTACAGTAAGAGTGTTATGAGTTAATGAAGTACATTAATCAATTTTAATTAATGTTACAAAGCAAAATGAATGAGTGAATGAAAACAATATGATTTGTAAATTTAAACTCATATTTAAAAAAGGAAAGACTTCTAAAACAAAATGTAAAACTCCCTAGCTATCCTCAAATAAACAAAATAGATTCAGGTATAAATGATGAAGAATTGCACCTGCTGATTTTAAGATTTTACTTGTCTTCTAGTCTAGAAAAAGCGTATTTAATTGAGACTTAGGTAAACAGTTCTGGTCCCAACAGGATCACCTAATAAATCACTCTTCTCTTAAATATATTGTCAATCTATTTACCTCAGAGATACAAATCTCACTGAGTTTTTGGTACAGAAAATACCAAATTCTTTGGTAGAAAATGTGATGCAAAGATTTTAAAGGCAAAGCTTTATTTAGCGTTTTAATTTTGACTGCTATTTACCTCATTTAAGCAAGACCAGTGTTGTTTGTTTAAGAAGGAAATTTAATTTCAGTAGTCAATAATACTTATAATGATGACAAAGTGCATTTTTGGTGAGCAAGATGTTCCTTTTATTTGATTTACTGTTACCTAGTGTAATAATCTTATTTTAATTCATTCAGTATATCTATATTTCATTTAACATTTATGTTTGAAGGGAAGAGTAATACAAAGGAAAAAGGTAAACTTTATTAAGAGTTTGAGGTTCTGAAGATGAAATAATATAAAAATAGGAGCTGACACTCTTGGCATACATTTGCAATGCTAATTAAGTTGTGGTCTACTGGTTCCCATATGGTTTGCGTGGCTGCCATGACCACAATTGTGCTATCTCTTGGGCTTTAGAGGAGATCTGAAAAGTAGAGAACCATGTGACCATAGGCTAATTAAAATTGGGCAGTATTTCCCTTATGTAAAATTATTTTTAATCTCTGCATTGTGTGGAACATCAAATATTTCTGCTTCAAGCAAATAATGTTACCCAATGCTAGAAATTATTAAACTCAAATATTGATAGAAGATCTTCGTGTACATGCTGTATGATAGACAGTGAGGAAACGAAACACTAATGTGGTCCTTCTTCTCAAGGAGATTCTAATAACATATGAGATACATAGATATATATGGATATTTGTTACTGGTATCTGCTGTCTAGCAATTGTATGTATAATAGCTCTGAACCCTGCCCTACCTTGAGCCAATCTCATTGTCTCTGATACACCTAGCCCCACTACTTCAGTTACGTGTCAATCCATCTCATCAAAGGCTTTCCTCTCCCACCCTGACACTCCATCCTTCCCAAAATATTGTCTTTCTTCAAGGACTGGTTCCTCATGGCCACATGCCCAAAGTATGTGAGACACAACTTCAAAATCCTTGCCTCCAAGGAGCAACTTGTTTCGACCATCTCCAGGACAGACTGTTTGTTCTCTTGGCAGACCATGATATGTTCAAAACTCTTCTCCAACACCACAACTCAAGGACATCAATTCTTCGTTTGTCATCCTTAGTCATTGTCCAATTCTCAGATGCATACAAAGTTAATTGTGAAGTCCATGGTCTCAATCAGGCACACTTTAGTCTCAAGACTAATTTTTTTGCTTTTAGCACTCTGAGAGTTCCCTGACAGTGACTTTCTCAATGCAATTCATCTTTTGATTTCTTGACTACTGGTGCCACGGATATTGATAGTGGATCGAGTAAAATTAAACTGTTAATGATTTCAATCTGTTCTCCATCTATCATTGTGTTACCAATTGGCCCAGTCGTGAGATTGTTTTCTTGCTGTCGAGCTGCAGTCCATATTGAAGACTACATCATTGACCTTCTGCTGTAAACACTTCAGGTCCTTCTAAGTTTTAGCACCAAGGTTGCCTCATTTGCATAGTGCAGGTTGTTGATGAGTCTTCCTCCAATCCTAATGCCGCATTCCTCTTCATAATGTCCAGCCTCCCAATGATTTGTTTTGCATATGAATTGAAAGACATTGTTTCCTTTTTCTGTTCTGATGATTGCTTCCTGGTTTAAGTATAGGTTTTGCATGAACAATCATGTGTTATGGGATTCTCATTCTTCTCAATGTTAGCCACAATTTGTTGTGATCCACACAGTCAAATGGTTTTGCATAGTCAATAAAATACAGGTAGACATTCCCTCTGATACTCTCTGTTTTCAGCTAAGATCCATCGAAAATGGGCATGATATCCCTAGTGCCATAGCCTTTCTAAATACAACTTGTATTTCTGGTGGTTCTCTATTTATGCATTATTTTAGTAATTTTTAGAATAATCTTCAGCAAGATTTTGCTTGCATGTGCTATTGTTTGATAATTTCCACACTCTACCAGGTTACCTTTTTTTGGGAATGGGAATAAATATGGATCTCTTCCAGTCAGTTGGCCAAGTAGCTGTACTCCAGATTTCTTGGCACAGCCTGGTGAGCCTGTATAGGGCTGCATCTGTTTGTTGAAATATGTCAATTTGTATTTCATCAATTCTTGAGGCCTTGTTTTTTGCTATACCTTCAGCAGCTTATACTTTCTCCTTCATCACAATTGCTTATTGGTAGTATGCTGTTTCATGAAATTCGTCTGTGTCAGTCGATTCTTTTTTGGTATATATATGGTGACTCTGTGCACTACTACCATCTTCTTTTGATGCTTCCTGTATTGTTCAATATCCTGCCTGTCCAGCTTTTATTTTCCGACTCTAGTTCTTTTCACGTTTTGTTACAATACTTTGCTTGTCTTCCCAAGCTGTTCTTTGAAGTCTTCTGTTCAGCTCATTTACTTCCTTTTTTTTTTTGCTTTAGATTCTTAGCATTCTACAGCAATATTCCTCTTTTGACATCTATCTTGCTCATTTTTTCCCCTTCTCTGTAACCTTTGCATTCTTAATGTATTATGGTATTCTTGATAACCATCTTACACTCATCTGGTCTTCATTCATTAGTGTTCAAGGACTCAAAATTGTTCTTGTGATAGTTTTTTAATTCAGGTGGAGTAGACTTAAGATAATGTTTTGGTTCTTGTGGATTTTATTTCATTTTATTCAGCTTCAGTTTGAACTTGTATATGAGTAGTTGATGATCTCTTCCACAATCTTCCAGAACCTAGCCTAGTTTTCATAGCTGATATTGAGTTTCTCCAAAGTTCTTTTCATAGATGTAATCAATCTGATTCCTATGTATTCCATCAGGTGAGGTCAACATATATATATAATCTCTGTGGGTTTTTTTAAAATAAAAGGTATTTGCATTGAATAAATCACTGTACAAAATTGTATCATTCTAACTCTAGCCTCATTTCTGTCACCAAGTTCCTATTTTTCCAGCTACTTCTTTCTTGTTCCTAGTTTTTGCATGCTTGGAAGGGTGGAGGGGTGAAGACCCTGGATGAGATGGATTGATACAGTAACTGGGGCAATAGGAATAGGTTTATAGGAATAAATGAGACTGGCTCAAGATAGGGCAAGCTTCAGAGCTATTGTACGTAGGGTCACTATGAGTCACAGACAATTCGATGACACATGACAACTTCACAATCACCAGGAATCATTAATTAATCTTGGTTGTATACTTGATCTCTTTTCAGTTGCAAACATTAATAGAAAGTCCATGTCTTCATCTTTGGCTCTAGTTGTTGGTACATATTTGAATGATAGTGGTAGTACCCATTTTTCTGGTATGCATGTAGATGTTATCCTGACACCACATTATATTTCAGGATGCATCTAGAAATGGTCATTTTGACTATGAAAGTGACCCCATTTTTCCTCACTTTTTTCCAATCTCAGCATAACAGACCATATAACTAGTTAAAAATGGCCTATGCCAATTAACCTCAACTCACTAATGCCTAGTATGCCAATATCTATGCATTTTATTTCTTCTTCAGTAATGTCCAATTTTCCTACATTCATACTTCTTACATTCCACGTTCCAATTATTAGTGGCTGTTTGTAACTGTTTTTCTTCATTTTTTGTTTCCCCATATGAAGAAGGCTCAGCCTCCAGTGCTATATCTACTGGTCCAAGTGTGCTCTATTGTTCATAAGGTTTTTGAAGGCCTGTTATTTTGGAAGTGGATGGCCAATCCTTCTTCATTGTATGTCTTCATTTAGATGTTCAACCCAAAATAGATTTTTGTGTATGGTGTGAAATATGGATCCTATTTCAGCTTCTTCAGTTAGTAGTACACTTTTGCCAGCACCATTTTTTGAAGAGGTTGTCATTTCTCCCTTCGATAGGTTTTATTTCCTTGTCGAGGATCAGTTGACTGTAGATAAATGAGCCCATTTCTGGGTTTTCAGTTCTGTTTCATTGGTCAATGTGCCTCTCATTGTACTACTACCATGCTGTGTAGTAGGATCTAAAGTCAGGAAATGCTGTGCCTCCCAATTAATTTTTGTTTTTCAGAAGTGCCTTTCTTATTTGGGGTCTCTTTCTTCTCCAAATAAACTTAACAATTTCCCATTCAATCTCCTTGAAAAATGAATTTGGTATCTGTATTGGAATTGCATTGAACGTGTAAATTGTTTTCAGTAGGATTGTAATTTTCACAATATGAGTCTTCCTATCCATGAACAGGGAACATTTTCCCATTTATTTAGATCTTTTTATTCTGTCTTACAAAAGCGTTCTGTAGTTTTCTTTCCGTAGGTTTTGTGTTTCTAGTTAGGTTCACTCTCAAGTATCTCAATTTGTGGTTGGCTATTATAAATAGTATACTTCCCTAATATTAAACTAACAAATCACATATTGGTCCTCACTTCTTTTGGAGTGTGTGTTGTGGTCCTTTCACAATTTTCCAACATCTTCCACCCTAACTAATCCCTGATATGATAGCTCAGGCCTCCAATCACTTCTCCTTTCTGCTCAGCATTATCTCTCCACTTCCCAGCAATGATTGTGCTCTGGGCTGATCGTCCTGCCTATTTGGTTTCCTAGCGTGTCTTTACACAGGAGGAGATTGCCCATCATTCTCCTTCAGAATGAATATATATATATACTACGACTACTTCTCCAAATTAGTGAGGAACAATAATATGAGTTTGAAGACTCAGGTGCTACTGATTTAGGTTATCTTCTTTTCAATCACTTATTATACATCTGAGAACTGGACAATGAATAGGATGACAGAAGAATTGATGCCTTTGATTTGTGGTGTTGGGAAAGAACACTGAATATTCCATGGACTTTCAAAAGAACAAACATATTCATCTTGGAGAAACTGCAGCCAAAGTGTCCCATGGAAACAAAATGCCAAAACTTTATCTCACATACTTTGGGCATATAGCTAGGGGAGGCTACTCCTTGGAGAGAGACATCATGCCTTGTAAAGTGGAAGGATAGCTAAAGTGAGGAAGCCCTTTAGCCAGATGGATTGACATAGTAACTGCATCCATGGCCTCATATATATCAGAAATTATGAGGATGGCACAGGATAAGAGAAAGTTCAGATCTGTTTTTCATATGGTTACTGTAAGTTGTAGTCCACATATGAGACCTAAAAATAACAAGAACCACTCATTGCCCCAGGGAGCTCTGATGGCCTGGTGATAAGATGCTGTGCTGCATTCCCAATGGCACATGGTTGGAATCCAGCAGCTGCTCTATGGGAGAAGGATGGACAGATGGACAGTCGGCTTCCTTGGGATTTACTGCCTCTGATAATTTCCTGGAGGGTCCACTATGAGCTGGTCCTCTATCGATGGTACACAAGAACTCATTGCCAGGGAGTCAGAACTGAGTTGTAGCTGACTCTCCAGTGGTTTTTCAAAAGCTATAAATCTCAAAGGAGGAGATTGCCTGTTCTGCCACAGAGAAGCGGGTAGATTCAGACCTACTGGCTGATATCTACTTATCTACCAGACTACCACAGAGAGGAAAAAAAAAACACGCAAATACATACATAAAAATATATATTTCCTGAAATATTTCAATGTTTACCAATTCTTTCCACGACAGTGACTGTGTCCTTTCCATCTTCTTTTGATGCTTCCTGGATAATTCAAGATTTTACAGATAGTATCTCTCAGTATTATAACTTGAAGCTTGAATGTTTCCGTTTTTTCAGCTTGAGAATGTCCAAGAAGTTCTTCCCATTTTTAAATTATAATATTAT
>NW_006399757.1:9584107-9597440 GCF_000299155.1 Elephantulus edwardii | reverse complement strand
TTAACTTACCTTTTGAAGTCTTCTGTTCAGCTTTTTTACTTCAGCATCTCTTCCCTTTGTTTTGGTTAATTGATACCCTAATACAATTTTACCAGTCTTGGATGTGGATTGTAAGTCAACATCAAGAAAATGCAAATTTTTACCACTCTATGGACAGGCAACATCATGATAGATGGAGAAATAATTGAAACTGTCAAGGATTTTAACTTACTTGAATCCATAATCAACAGCCTTCGTATCAGTAGTCAAGAGATCAGGAGACATTGCACTGGGAAAGTCTTGTGTCAGGGATCTCTACAAATTACTGAGGAAAAATGAAGTCAGACTGAAGACCAAGCTGGCCTGACTCAGGTTATGGTCTTTCCAATAACTTGTTATACAGCTGAGAGTTGAACAATGTATAATTAATTGTTCATTACTCAGGAAAGCATTTTTTGCTTTCATTCCATTATGTTTACTTATATACCAATCCTGTATTAATTCTTAATGTTCTTCTATGAATCATAATTATTTTAATCTTCTCAGTAAAGAAGCAACTTGAAATAAAAGTAAAGAGAAAAATAATGTAAGTCAATAGCTCCAGACTTTTGTAACTTCCTACAGTATGATAAAATGTTTCTGTAAAGACTAAAATAATTTGTCATTTATCCCTGGAGAACCAATTTAGAAGGATGTTGTGTCTTTGTACATTCAGGTAGAGGAATGTAACCAACTTAGGCCTATAGTTGTTTCCGAATAACTAAGCCATTCTACAAATACATAGTTAATAAGGGGGGAAATCCATTTTGAAAACTTTTTGGAAGAATATTCATCAGAGTAATACATTTTCTTAGTGGATCTGAAAGTTGTATATTTATGTATTTTATATTCCTGTCTTTAAATCCAGTCTCCTTTTGGTGAAATGGACTAATTTCATTATCTGAAATCATAGACTCTCCATTCTTTTTGCTTTACTAAGCATAAGAATGTAACTTTAAAAAAAACTCATTTTATTAATTTTAATGAACATTTACAGAGATTTTGGATTTCCATTCATTCATTGTTGTGCTTTTTCTCTATCCCCCACCCCAGTTCACTCCTCTCTTTGAAAGTTTATCTTTTGCTTTTCAAAGAATGTATCTTTTAAGCATTAAGTCCTCTTAGCATTGGATTTAAAAAACCCCAAAAACCTAACAAAAATAAAGACTGTCTTTCAATAGACCATCTTCAAATGAAACAACAATTGAACTGCTATGTAAATATTCTGGTTCCAAACATGAAGAAAAAGAAATTGAGTGGTACTAGGTAATTTTAATCTTTTAGTCTCTATGATTAATTTTATAGTGAATATGAAATTATAGGTCAGTTATCAAAATCAGAATCCTAGGACTATGGATCCTACATCAGACCAGAACGTATATGCTTTTTGGACAATATATACAGTACCAATTTAGGGACCTATTGTGTCTACATGCATCCATGTATAGAAATACAATTTTCATCGGAATTATAATTCTTTCGAAATTCTTCACCATTCTAAAAAATTATGAATAAAATGTTAGTATGCTTTTGTTTAATATTCAGTTTTTAAAGTAATAGACTTCTATTCATTTGTATGTATTCAGTTTTATAGCATTAATTGCAACTGATCAAGTCCATTTATCACATGTCCTCAAATCCTCACTGTATCTTACCCTGCTCTTCACTCTACTCATCCATCTACTAATCTCACTGTCCTCATTTTTGTCTCTTAGTCCTCCCCTCTTCCTTCTGTTCTTCTCCCCTTTCCCTTCATCATTTGCTCCATTATTTGTTTTGTTCCAAGTTGTTCATTACAACACACATAGTTTTCATTCTTTTATTCATTTCAATTTGAGCTTCCCTTTCCCAATCACTTACAGTGTTCATTGTCCATTTCTTTTTTTTTTTTACTTTCCCTATTCTCCCTCCATATCTTCCTTGTTTTTATAATAGAGGTATTACACAGTATTTATCCTTTGTGACTTAGTTCACTAAGCATAAAGTCCTCTAGACTTGTTCTTAGTGTATTGTATTTTGCTAGTTGTTTATTGATTTGTAATGGTGTATAGAATTTCATTAGGGAGTTCTGGTGACTTAGTGGTAAGAAGTTGTTTTACCAACTCAAAGGCACACAGTTCTAATCCACCAGCCACTTCACGGATGGAATATGGGCGTTCACCTCACAAGTAATGTGCCTTAGTACAGTACTACTTGGTAGCAATAGTATTCCATTGTGTAATTTTAACACAGTATCGCTATCCATTCATTTTGGACACAAACTCTTTCCCTTTCCTTGCTGTTGTGAATAATGCTGCAATAAACAGGGTTGGGTTTTTTCCCTTCCTTTTTTTTAAAAAATTTTATACTGGTTTACATACAATGTTCATAAAGTTCACATACATTGTTTTTCACATCAGATCTTCCCCCCTTCCTTACCTTCCATCCATCCATCAGATTGTGTGACCCTATGGTTAAACCCTCTCTCCCCTCCTTGGATCCTCATATTCATTCTATAATATTGGTCTTTACAGTATTTGTCCTTGTGAAACTTAGCCAGTTCACTTAGCATAATTTTGTTGTTAGGCACTTATGAGTCAAGTACAACTCATAGCAACCCTATGAATAATCGATTTGTCCTATCCCTTAGCATCCTCACAGTCTCTGACAGACACAAGTCCATTGCTGCAGTTACTGTGTAAACCCACCTGATTGTCTTCCTATCTCTTGCCACCCCTCCACCTTTCCAAGCATGATGTTCCTCTCAAAGAAATAACCCATCTTAGCAACATGCACGAAGTATATGAATCAAAGCGTCATCATCTCTGCTTTCAAGATGCATTCTAGCCACACCTTCATGAAGACATTGCTGTTTGTTCTTTTAGAAGTCCATGGACTTCTCAGCATTCTTCTTCAACACTACAGTTCAAAGACATAAATTATTTCTCTGCTATCCTTAGTCATTGTCCAGCAAGTGACTGGAAAGACTATGGCCTGAATCAGGCACACCTTTATCCTCAAACTGACATCACAACTCTTCAATAATTTGGAAAGGTCCCTCGTTACAGACTTTCTGAGGGCAATATGTCTCCTGACCATCTATCTAACTGCTGATAGCAAGTATATTGATTGTAGATCCAAGTAAGATGAAGTTGTTGACAGTCTGAATCCTTTTCCTGCCCATCATGATGTTGCCTATCAGTCCATTGGCAAGAATTTTTGTTCTCTTGATGTTGAGATGCAATACGTATTGAAGGCTGCAGTGTTTAGCCTTCTGCAAGTGGTTCAGGTCCTCCTCACTTTCAACAAGAAATAAATGTAGGCATACATGTATCTGTATATCGGTCACTAGGAGTTGCAAACAGTTCAATGGCACATATCAACAACAACAACATATGTCTGTTTATGTCCTAGCTCTGATTTCTTTAGGGAATAATGGAATAGCTCTGTGAAATGTGATTTCCATTTTCACTGTATTGAGTAAATGCCAGATTGGTTTTACATTTACACCAGCAGTGCATGTTATTGTTATGTGCCGTCGAGTTGACTGGCTTGTACAAAAGGGTTCCAATATTCCTATTAAATTTTGCTAGTGTTGCTGGGTTTAGATTATCCACATCTCACAACCTAAACAAAACCCAACATAAAATGAATCAGAAATCTATAGCTGTCATCAGAGAAAAAATAACAACGAATTTAACAGCTCTAGTCTATGGCATGAATAGGTTTTCAAACATAGCCAAAAAAGGTACAACCAAGTTGTTGTTATTGTTAGGTCTCGTCAAATCTACTATGACTCATAGGAACCCTATGAACAAAGGATCTGAATCTTACCCTATCCTGCGTCATCCTCCTCATCTCTGATACGCTTGAGATTATTGTTGCAATCACTGTGTTAATCCTTCTTGTTGAGGATCTTCCTTCATTTCACTGACCCTTCACTTTTCCTAGCATATCTTTTTCCAAGGACTGGACCCTCCTAACGACTTGTTCAAAGTGTGTCAGATAAAGTTTGACCTTCCTTGCCTCTAAGGAGCATCCTTGCTGTACTTTTTAAAAGACATATTTGTTTTGTTTTGTTTTCAGTCTGTAGGATAATCAGTCAGCACTCTTTTCCAACACCACAGCTCAAAGGCATTGATTCTGCTTCTGTAATTTCCATCCATTATCCAATTCTCAGATGCATAACAAGTTACTAAAGTGACTGACTTGAATTAGGCATTTCTCTTTTTTTTGCTTTATTAATTTAATTAATTAAAACAGTTAATGAATTATTAATTTATTGATTATTGGCTTAATTTTGGTCTCAGTTTGCTCTTTTGAACTCTTTTGTCTTGGATTTTACTCCCAGGTCTCTGATCTACTCTTAGTTGATTTTTGGGTGTGGTCTGAGATATGGATCCTGTTTCAGCTGTCTGCAGGTAGCAGTCCAGTTTTGCCTTTACCATTTTTTGAAGAGGTTGTCATTTCCTCATTTGGCAAGTTTTATTTCCTTGTCAAATATCTTTTGACCATAGACAGAGAGATCCATTTCTGGGTTCTCAATTATGTTCCATTGTTTTTTGTGCCTCTCATTGTATTAGTACCATGCTGTTTTGGTTAGTACCACTGTGTAGTAGGTTTTGATGTCAAGGAGTGCTATGCCTCACATTTCATTATCATTCTCAATAGAGAAGACTAAAAGTGCTTGTTTTGTTGTTTTTCTTTATGTGAACAGGGACCAGACAAAGATGTCCACTGTCACCATTTCTATTCTATATTGTATTGGAAGTACCTGCTAGGACAATATGACAAGAGAAGGAAATAAAAGGCATCCAGATTGGCAAAAAGATGGTTGAACTGTTGTTGCATGCAGATAATATAATATTGTACACAGAAAACCCCAAGGACTAAAAACAAAACAAAAATCCCATACAGAAAAATTATTAGAGCCAGTGGCTCAATTTAGTAGGGAGGCAGCATACAAGATCAATATTCAAAAATCAATGGGATTCTTCTACAGTAACAAAGAGAACTCAGAGAAGGTAATCAAGAAAGGAATATCATTTACAATGTTGTTTTTATGTGCCGTTGAGTCTCTTGCAACTCATAGCGACCCTATGTACAATAGCTAACCACAAATTGAGATGGGGTGTGAACCTAACTGTTGTTGTGTTGTTAAGGGCCATCAAGTCGTAGATGACTCATAGTGACCCTATGAATGAAAGACCTGAACACTTGTATAACTTTCATCATTTCTCCAAGTTCAGAGGGTTTCAGAAGTGGATGCCACTCCTGCTTCCAAGCTTATTTTAATTGTGGAGTTTCAACAAACACTGTCCACTATGAGTAACAATTATCACATTTGACACATCAGTGTCAGAGTGTTCAGCACCACAACACCCATAAGTCACCTCTGTACAGCAAATGCACAGACCAGAGCTATGCCACTTAGAAGAATGTTTGATCCAAAACAATTAAAACCAGGCCTGAGGGCCACAGATTAAAATCACTCATCTTTGGCTTGGTAGCATCACGTTCTCTCCACTAGGCCTACCGAGCTCTCTCATCATTGTTGTTAAGTACTGTTAAGTCATAGACAACTAACAGCAACTATATGAGTGAAAGACCTGAACGCTTATATAACTTTCATCATTTCTCCAAGTTGATAGGGTTTCCAGAGGCAGGCTGTCTCGGAAGTGGATGTCACTCCTGCTTCCAAGTTTGTTTTAATAGGGGAGCTCCACCAAACACTGTGCACTATGGATAACCATTATTGCATTATCCCACCACACAAACATGCACGACTGAGAGTGCTACTTGCTCATTTTCGAGCCGGATCTAAAAACCCAGACATGGTTTAAACTCTTTGAGCTCAAGCATTCCCATTGTCTCCCATCACACACACACACACACACACACACACACACACACACACACACACACACACCCCTAACTAGAGACACAGAAACCTGTACAATGAAAACCACAGAACATTTCTGTAAGACACAATTAATACCTAAATAAATGAGAAAATGTGCTCTTCTCATGGATAGGAAGACTCAGGATTGTGAAAATAACAATCCTACCAAAATCTACATGTTCAAAGCAATCCCAATATGGATATCAAATTCAGGCTCCAATATGGATACCAAATCCCAATATGGATATTCATTTTTCAAGGAAATCAAAAAGGTAATTTTCATGTGTATGTGGTTCTGTCATTCTTTTATTTTTCTTAACATTGTTGTATCATTTGTTTTTATGAAGTTGGCCAACTGTGGCTTTTAATTGGTGTTGTAACACCAATTATATTTAGGTAACTCTTGATATTTAAGAACTTAAATTTGCTATTTAAAGAGTAATTTTCTGGGGATTTTTTCCTGTTTCATATATACATATATTTGTTGTTGTTGTTGTTGTTATGTGCTATCGAGTCACTTGTGACTCATAGCGACCCTAAGTACGACAGCCCTAAACTCTCCTCTGTCCTGTGCCAGTCGCACTGTCTCTGATACACCCATCCCAATTACCCCAGTCACTGAATCAATCTACCTCATAGAGGGCCTTCCCCTCCTGTGCTATCCCTCCACCTTACCAAGCATGATGGTAAGGTGACCAGTCCCTCCTTAGTACATTAGACCAAGCCAAAGTACATTAGTACATTAGACGAAGCCTCAGAATCCCAGCCTCCAAGGACCTGCCCGGTTTAACCCTCTCCAGGATGAATCTGTTTGTTTTCCTAGCAATCCATGGTACCTTCAATAATCTTCTCCAGCATCACAGCTCAAAGGTATCAATTCTCTTTCTAACCTCTACAGTAATTATCCAGCTCTCTGACCCATAGCAAAGTGATTGCAAAGACCATGGCCTCTATCAGGTGCACCTTAGTCTCCAGAGTGACACCACTGTTCTTCAGTACTTTGGAGATGTCCCTAACAGCAGACTTTCCCATCACAATACGTCTTTTAATTTCCTGGTTGCTGGTGCCAAGAGTGTTGACTGTGGAGTGTGGAGCCAAAGTAAAGCTGTTAACAATCTCAATCTCTTCATCATCCATCATATATATATAGTGATTTTTACAAAGTTTACAGCAAACCTAGATTTCTAGTAATTCATTGTTGAACATTTTCCTTCTTAACCCCTTCCCCTCTGTTCACTTTTCTCTTTAAAAAACTCATTCATTGTTACATAAGGCTCTGCCATTTTTAAAATGTTTTTCCCATGAAGAACATTAGGGATCTATTTCAGTTGTCTACATGACTGAAAGGAAAGCGCCATCAATGTGTCCACTTTCTGAAAGCATGATCCAGTTTTATAGCCCCAATCCGTGCATGACAACTGCATGACCTGTGTCAATAGTGTAAGTTCAGCCTTCACAGAAATTAGTGGATTTTACCTGTTTTCCACCCCTAGCCCTAGCCCCTTACCTACCATTTCCTCTCTCAAATCACATACCAGAGACAGAGAACAAATGTGTTTCTTAGTATATCGTGCTCTGTTCTGAAGGGTTGACTCAGCTTGAACATACTAATCCTTATGCCTATGATTGCTTTTTTTCCCTTAGCTTCATTAACTCCTTTTCAATGTGCACATCTCTGTTTGTTCAAAATCTATCTTTTCATTACTAAATTCATCATTAACACTTAAAATCCTCCTTACACTATTTCTGAGTTGTGTAACTATGAGTAATCACTTTGAACTTTGTGTGACTCGATTTTCTCATGCAAAAGAAAATAGAATTGATTCTTAGGTAAGACTGAATGCTTGGCCTTGACCTCTAATAAGAGTTCCTTTATGTCCTGGTGGTCTAGGGGTAAGGAGCTGTGCAGCCAACCTGTAGGCATGTTGTTCTAATTCACCTCCAGAGAAAGATGGGAAACTCCTCGTTTGGAGTTTATTGCCTCTGAAAACTTGCTGGATGATCAGCTATGGGTGAGTTATTCGACTGTACATAAAACCAACTGGCGTTATAGAGGCAATGTCATTTTGGATTTCATGTAAAACATAAACTGCTCATGTTTAATGTCAAGAAGACAAAGATTCTCACCACTGGACCAATTGGTAGCATCAGGATGGAAGGAGAAGAGACTGAGATTGTACACAGCTTTAGTTTGCTTGGCTCCATAGTCAACACTCTTGGCACCAGTAGCCAGGAAATTAAAAGGTGCATTGCCATGGGAAAGTCTGCTGTTAGGGACCTCTCCAAAGTACTGAAGAGCTAAGGTGTCTCTCTGGAGACTATGGTGCTTCTGATACAGGCCATGGTCTTTGCAATCACTTGTTATGCATCAGAGAGTTGGACAATGACCAAGGAGGAGAGGAGGAGAATTGATGCCTTTGAGCTGTGGTGCTGGAGAAGAGTATTGAGAATACCATGTACTGCTAGGAAAACAAACAGATTCATCCTGGAAAGGGTTAAACCAGATGGTTCCTCGGAGGCAAGGATTTTGAGGCTCCGTCTAACATACTTTGGACATGTTGTGAGGAGAGACCGGTCCTTGGAGAAGGACATCATGCTTGGGAGGGTGGAGGGACAGTGCAGGAGGGGAAGGCCCTCTATGAGGTGGACTGATTCAGTGACTGGGGTAATCGGGATGGGAGTGTCAGAGACAGTGCGATTGGCACAGGACAGAGCAGAGTTTAGGGCTGTTGTACATAGAGTCACTATGAGTCTCAAGTGACTGGACAGCACATAATAACAACAACAACTCATGTTTTAAAAATACCTTATTTGTTTTTCTTTCAAGAGTTTTAGAACTTAATTTGTTATTTTTTATCCATACTGACTCTGTGGATTCTTGAAAGTGTGACAGGCCCATAGGCAACCGGTGTGTGTAGCTTCTTTGGGAAATCCTCACATTCATTATGTTTTCCGGACAACAGTACATACATGTGGTATGGGACATTCCTTATTCCTTTGCCCTAGATGGTTTTGTTGAGCCTCGTGTCAATGTGAACATCTGGTATTCTTATCCTCTTCACAGAAAATTTCTGGATCTCTTTGATGATTTACTCTCTGGTCACTTCTTTGTTGATGGCAGAATGGACTTTCTTCTTTTCACCATCTTTGGGGGGGGGCTATAATGCTGGGACTAAACTGGAAAGGAAGAGGGCAAAACCCACTCTTTCTTCTGAACTCATTGCTATCATGTTTAACACCATGTCATGAAGTTTTAACAAGGAATATTATAAGGAAACAAAGCCAACCAAACAAAACTCAACAAAAACCTAACTCATAGCCTTTAAGTAGTAAATAACTCATAGCTGGCCCTCCATTGGGTTTCTAAAGCTGTAAACCACAGAAAGAGATTACACATATTTCTCCATAGGAGCTGCTATAGATTAGATCTTACAGAGAGATGACTTTTGAGTCAGCAGTACAATTCTCTACAGATTCCATCACCATTAGTTCTTATAGTAACTCTGTTTCTCTGAGAAGAGACATCTCCTAGTATCTTTTCACATGTCTGTTAATTTTCTTCTTTCCTATTGTTTACAAAAACCAAACCTCAAATACAATTGAGATGAGTTGTAAGATTGTTGTTGTTAGGTGCTATTGAATTGAATGTAACTCATAGCTACCCTATGAACAGCTATCCTGAAACCTGCCCTATCTTGTGCCATTCTTATCATCTCTGAGACTTTAGAGCCGATTGCTGATATCATGTCAATCATTTTATTGGGGGTCTTCCTCTTCTTTGTTGACCCTCCATCTTTCTAAGCATGATGTCACTTTCCAAGGAATAGCCACACCTAGCTACATAGCCAATGTATGGAATAGGAAGTTTCATCATCTTTGCCTCCAAGGAGCACTCTGACTGCCCCCTTTCCAGGACATATCTGTTTATTATTTTGGCAGTCCATGTGATATTCAGTACTTTTCTCCAGCACCACAACTCAATGGCATCTGTTCTTCCTCTATCATCTTTATTCATTGTCCAACTCTCCAATGCATAGCAGGTCATTGAGAAGATCATGGCCTGAATCAGGTGTACCTTGGTCTTGAACCTGACCTCATTGCTCTTCAGTATTATGGGGAGATCCCTGATAGCAAACTTGCTTAGTACAGTATGTCTCCTGATTTCCTGACTGCTAGTACCCTTGTTGTTGATTTTTGACCAAAGCAAAATGAAATCGTTAATAGATTAAATCCTTTCTTCATCTATCACAATGTTGAGTGTTGGGTCTGTGGTGAGGATCTTTGGTGTCTTGCTGTATCATTAAATATTTCTTTGTTCAAACTTCAGACTACAAGATCAAGCAAGCTTGATTACATGTGTTTTCACTCTGTCATATTAGTAATCATATTCCAGAGGTTAAAGCAGAGAGAAAGAAGCAATTCCTTATTATGGCAGACTGCAGCACATTCCCCCCACCCCTTATGCTTGCTCTGCTCTTTGCATTTTGTGCAGAGGGGAAAACAATCACAATTTAGTGGAATTCCCATTCAGAGTCACCTCTGACACTTCTTCAGTGTCCAGGACTTGACAAGACTTGCAGATTATCTTAAAGATGGTCAGTTACTCATTATTGTCATTAATCTTAACTGTATGTTATGCTACATCTGAAAATACCTTACTACCATCAAGTTGTTTAGGCTTTGTTTCACCTTGTTTTGTTTTCAAATTTTCAAGCTTTGCTCAGTTTCTGGCAGATCTATCTTTACAAAACTACTTTTAAACATGTCTTAAGGTTATATTTGTTTTCCTCAATTCCAATCCAAGTTTCTTAAGCAGGAAGGTAGTATTTATCAAAGAGGTAACACTAGCAATTTTACAGGTGATAAAATCGGTTCGTAAGTGTATAGAAATATTGGACAAATACCCAGCAGACTCCACTTAATTTCACACCTACTCCCAAAATGACCCAAGGACTTCATTTTTAGTCAACAGCAGTGATCCCAAGGGTTTACTACATCACATGCTGATGCCTTTGGAAGTGAGATAAAAGCCTTGCCATCCTATGATTGTCTCATCCCTCACAGCTCTAACACAGGATGTCTCTGGGTCATAATTACACAGTCTCTTTTTTCTTTCCACGTGAAGGACCCTAGTAAACATAGCTATTTTTAAAAATAAAAATAAAAAGCTAAAATAGCTACTTCTTTTTCTCTATATTACAGTTAATAGATGGCTGAAATATTAGATGATTCTTCACTATAATTTATGTGATGAAGAGCCATTATGTATCAGAACCAATGAGACAGCAGTGATTTTGGCTTTGGTGAGTTTATAAATATAGAGGCATCTTCATGGCATTGTAATTAAAACAGTTTACTGCTGATAGAAAGGTCAGTAGTTTGAGCCCTCCAGCTGCTCTGAGGAAGAAAGGTGCAACAGTGTACTCCTGGAAAGAGTTACAGCCTTGCAAAACCTATGGAACTTGATGGCACATAACAATTTCCTAGAGACCTGTGGGGTTATAGATATATAAATATTCAGCATGTGTCTCGCAAGGCTTCCAGAGAACATTGCATGCTTTGGAATTTCTTTTTGTTTGTACTTCAACCTCATATTCACACTATCTAGTTTGTATATGAGCATTTTAAATCAGCATATGAGAATATTTGTATATTTATGAGTATATTTGTACATGAGAATTTTACATTTTAAACTTGGTGTGTGCAAATTGATCTCTCTAAAAGTAGAGCCTTAACTCCATTTTAGGATTTTGACATGTGCCAGTCTGGTATCTCTGTATTTCTCAATATTATCTTTAAAAGGCTTTTTAAAATGTACTTGTCTCCAAAAAGTTTTGGTAACCTTCTTGCTAAACTGTCCATATACTCAGCTGGACTACATTGTTTCCCTCTGAGTCAAGCAAATATAAGAAATCACAATCTATTTCCAAGGGTCATTTTCATTGCAGTTAAACAGGTGGCTGATGTTGATAGCTTATATCCAAAGGGTCATGATGAACAGCATTGAAGATGTATCTAGACAATGCTCTTGTTGTCGGGTGCCATGGAGTTGGTTCTGACTCCTAGGAGTGTAAGTTCAATAGAACTGAACCTTGCCGGTTCTTGCACCATCCTTATAATCTCTGCTGTGCCTAAATTAAGCCCATTGCTTACTGATAACATTGTGCGTTTTTTGAATCTCATGTATTTGTTTGCTTTTTTTTTTCTGTTTTACATCAAATTTACAAAAGAGCAATTTATGGTCTGTTCTACAATTGATTACTGGCTTTTTCTGACTGATATTCAACTTTATACAGATACCTTTTCACAGACGTAGTAATTTGAGTTCTGGGCATTCCATTAGGTGAGGTCTTTGTGTATAGCTGCAATTTATTTTTTTAAAGTCATCTGCAATGAGTTCTTGGTCATATAAAATTCTATTATGCAACCAAGATCATATATTCCAACTCCCAATCCTTTATTTCCATCTTTATTATTGTTTCTAATAATAAGCTCTTATTAATGTTTCTTGTTTACACGTTCAGTTATGTCAGATGAGTGTAGTTGGCAAAATTTTCCAATTTCTTTATTTGTGGTTTAGTTGTTGGTGTGTAAATTTGAATCATAGTGATAGGAACAACTCTTTCTTGTTATGCATATGTTTTTTATCCTGTCACTGACCACATCTTACTTCAGGATAGATCCTGAAATCTTTTTTATTGTGAATGCAGCAGAATTCTCCTTAAGTTTGTTGTTACAGGCAGAGTAGAATAGATAATCCTTACCACAGACCCTGTAAACCAGACACAATAGAGGAAGATTTAGTAATGGGTTCCTGGGAAAACATATCTTTGTTCTATAATAAGGTGTTTTCACCCTAAAATAAACTGTATGACTTGTACCTTTGACCAATCAACATTCCAGTTTTGTGTTATTTACTTGTATCTGTTAAGTTAGCAGATTTAAGGAAGGAATCTGAGAGAACGAGAGAAAGCTAAACACACATTTATTAAGGGGAGGAGGCACAGGGGATCTCCCGGGTGAGGCTCCTCATTCTGAAGATGCAGAATGGTGAAGACACACCTCCAAGGGTAACGGGGAGGGTTTTAATAACTGAGCCTTTAGGGAGGGACATTCCATTGTGATTTATGGTTCAACCGTTAGTTCTTCCCAGTGCACCGGCCGTTCACTCTTCTTATTGATGTTTGTGTATTCTTTAAATTCTTCATTCTCTCCCTTGGCCCCCCTGTCCAGACTTAACAATATTGTGTTGTATCCAGAAGGAGCTCTGGTGGCCTAGTGGTAAGAAGTTGCACTGCAATGCCAAAGGCAAGTGGTTAAAATCCACCAGCTGTTCTACCTGAGAAGTATGGGACTCTCCTCCGGTCCAATTACCTGCCTCAGAAAACCTGCCAGAGGGTCAGCTATGGCTTGGTTCCAACTTGATCACACACC
>NW_006399757.1:9579020-9584007 GCF_000299155.1 Elephantulus edwardii | reverse complement strand
GAATTGCTGGGTCAAATGGTATCTCTATTTGCAACTTTTTGAGAAAGCGCCATACTGCTTTCCACAGGGGTTGTACCATTTTACACTCCCACCAATATATATAATCTTTAATACATCTGATGAGTTTTGGAACTGTAAAAACAGTGCAACCAGTATGTATGTGGGTAGCAATGTCTGACTTCCACGAAGTGGAAGAAATTCTAATTTACTTTCTTTCAAATATCTTTTTTACATTTTCATACAATAATTTATTTACATGGTGTTTCATTTGTATCTATTGTGTTCCATACCAACCTTCATTCACACTGTTTCATACAATCATCCATATACACTGTATCCTCTTTCAGTAACCTATGCCTATTATTACAGTCTTTTTAAGTCACCATTGAATCTTTCCCATTCACTCATCCTCCCCCAGTTCTGCCCATTAAACTCTGCTATCCTAGTGATTTTCCCCTTTCCTTTTTTTTTTTACATCTCCTTTTGCTTTTCCCTTTCCCTTTTAGGATAGTTATACACCTCTTACTAGTCTAATTATCCATCTATTTTAAAAATAATGTTCTTATGCAGTATTAATCCACATGAGACTGTGCTCACCCAGCTTAACATTTTCTAGACTCTCGCATCTTACATAGAGTTTTATAAAACCATGACTCCTTAGTGCTGCATAGTATTCCATTGCATGAATGTACTACTATCACTTATCAATCCATTCATTTGTTGATGGGAATTTGGGTTCTTTCTATATTCTTGCTATTGTGAATAATGCTTCTGAAATATGGGTGTCCATATATCCATTTTGTCTTGATTCTAATTTCCTTGGCATATATTCCAAGCAGTGCAAAAGCTGGAAAATATAGGATTTCTACATTCAGCTTTTTGAGGAAATTCTAGATTGCCTTCTAGGATGGTTACACTATTATACAATTCCACCAGCAGTGCATCAGAGTTTCATTATCCCCCAGCCTCTGACAATTATTCTTGCTGTTCTGTTAAACCTTGCTATTGCTACAGGAGTGAAATGGTGTCTCATTGTTATTTTGATTTGTAGATCTCTGATTGCTAGTGATGTTGAACATTTCTTCATGTGTCTGTTGGCCATTATTAGGTCTTCACTTTGTGAAAAGTCTTTTCATGTCTTTTGGACATTTTGTTATTGTGTTATCAGTCCTTTTTTGTGGAGGCCTTGTAGTATTCTGTAAACTTTTGTTATGAGACTCTTGTCTGAAATGTCATTGCTAAATGTTTTCCTCTAATCTGTAGGTTTTCTTTTCACTGTATTAGAAAATTTTTTTCACACACAAAGGGACATAATTTTTAAGATGGTCCCATCCTAAAGCCCAAAAGGTGCTAGCTATTTGCCTTATTTACATTATTAGAAAGTTATCTAATCCTCTTGGTATGACATTTGTATAGTTTTAGTCATGTGGTAAAAGTAAAAGTCAATGGCTAGAAAAGCTACACTGGATAAAGCACTCCAACAGAGTAATGCACTCCAACAATGCAAGAATATACTTCTTTTTGTTGACTATATTAATTCAGTTATGGTGGACATGTCCCTAGTCTAATCCATCTTTAACCCTCAATAAACCTCTCCTGTTTTAATTTAAGTAGACTTTATATAATTATTCTATGAAATTCCCAGACACTTTGGTATAAATCATAAAGCAAAATGATTTTTTTTCGTATTTTCCAAGACACAATTTTCTTTTCCTTTATGAGATTAGAGATAAATTCACCAACTTTTTGCCAACACTGATATCATCTTAATGATTTATTTTATGGAAATAAGCCTCATTCTACTGAAATAATTTTAATCGTCAGTATTGGTAAGTCACTGATAAAAATTATATCATCTGTGAAGCTAGAAGAAACACCAGAGACAGTGCGATTGGCACAGGACAGAGCAGAGTTTAGGGCTGTTGTACATAGGGTTGCTATGAATCGCAAGCGACTCGACAGCACATAACAACAAACAACATTCTGATTTAGTATATCTGAGTTGTAAATGCAAGTTTTTAGTAGTAATGAGAATGGAACAAAGTAAGCCATAATTCCCTAATTTAGAATTTCCCTCCATGATTCATTTTCACAGCTGGTTTGTGTTTGAAACTACATATTTTCAAAATAGATATTGGTAAAGAAACAGACTTGTTAAAAAGACATGAGATTAAGACATTATTAACAACATTTTTATCAGGTAATTTTAAAGTATTAAAGAAATAGATACCTTCTGGGAGGAGGAACTTATTTGTGAGAGAGACTAATTAGATATGACATACATATGTACATTTGAAATGAGTAGTCTGTTATCAGCCAAGTAAGACATCAGTAACAAAAGTGTTTGCCCCCCACCCCTGGTAGGTTTTTATTCACTGATTTCTACTTTTCTACTCTTTAAATGGAATTTTCAATTTCCTGCTTTCTCTTAAAAAATGTTTAAGTGAATATTTATGTAGTCATAAAGACACTTTAAAAAAATAAAACTAAGCATGGAATTATATTAAATTGAAGAATATCAAATCAATATTGCAATTTCCACATATTATGCCATTAACTAAGGCATTTTCATTGGATTTAATGGGCAATAGTCAAGGCCACTGTAATGCACAATCCTCTTCAATGTTTCCCTTATTTAAATTCAGAATTACAAAACTATTTGACAAAAATTACCTTCCACCTCTTGATTAAATTATTGAGGCACAGCTGTATATAGAAGCAGAAGTCTAGTAAATATTTGCAATCCATTATATTCTCTGCTTTGGTGATTAACAGTCCATAAAGAGATTTTAAGCAAAGCTAGGGGGTTTAATCTATGCAGGTTTTACGTCTAGAATGCCACCCTGAACCAGGCTGTTATAGTAGGAAGTCAATGATGCAATCACAATTTCTAAACTTCGACAGTGAATTTTTTAAAACCCTGAGGAGTTGCAGGCCCATTTACTCCATCTGTGGTACAGGGTATGGATAGACAGGAGCAAGGGTGTGTGGGGCTTCCGCTACTGAATATAATGATTCTTTTGGGCAGCAAGGGCTAACAACACGCGTTAGCATGCACTGTGGGGTTTAGTATCTACCACGAAGCGAGAGAAAGGGGCTTTTTATAGCCAAACAAAGCTGCCTAGAAAGCCAGTTTATTCTGTTCTGAACTTAAGGTCTTTCTGAAGCTGCTAAAGTGTTTTTATCAATGTTTATAAAAATAATTAAAATTAATTGATAATTTTAAATATTAATTATTTTTTTTCTAAACCTCAGAATTTCCATGCTGTAATTTCCAAATGTGCCTTCACAAAAGAAAAGAAAAATCAATACAAATCCACATTAAGAGTAGACTCTGTGAGGTTGTTTATTCATAATATCCAGTATTTACAACTGGGAAACAACAAAAAAGAGCATACATTTCAAATATATGGTGTTATTATCACCATATATGGCTGGTCGTGGATCCCTTTTTAATAGTAATTTGTTCAACTGGTGCACTAATTATGTGACAGAAGTCATCTGATTGAGGATCTGTATCTCAAAACCAAATGGAGTTTGGACTCAGCAATTTACTAGCTTCGGACTAAGAGGGACACTTGATGTTAGAAAACAGAACTGGAAGTTTTGGAGTGACACACTATCCTGATAGCAATAAGCTTTAATGTGGAAACAGAATAGACATTTAAGAATTTTCACAGTGAAGGTATATAAGAAATTATATTTCTTATTCTACTTAGCTGTCTCCTTGTTTAAGAGTTACATGGTTATACAAAGAAAAGTAAATAGAATAAGGGTTAAATAAAATTCTGGTTTCTAATTCATGTACTGGGAGCTATCAACTTCTTTTTATATCTGAGAACAGTCTTTATTTCCTTCCCAGTCAACATTCAGATCCCACTGTCAACAGTCAGATTCACCTTAAATCAATAAATCCATAGAGTAGCTTTGATATCCAGGTACCTTCCTAGGAATAAAGATACAAAACGAAATAACACTGACTCCCAGAATTCAGAGTATAGCTGTAAGGGCAGAACATCATCCATTTACAGGGGGCTGTTATGAGTCATTGAACTTACTCTCAAGATGAGGAAAGCTCTTCTGACTAAAGTAAGTGATGGTGGATATTATAGTATGGATAGAAGAGCCATAACGAGGAGGCACCTTGAGCCAAGACAAGGAGGTCTGAGAGAGAATATTGTACTTGAAGAAACCACAAACATGTCTTGAGTGCAGGATCATTACAAGTAATGTGGAAGGAAGGGTAAGATGAGGTTCTCCATAGGAGGACGAGGATGCATAAGGAGGGTTTGAGGTACCCTGTTAAAAATGTCAACATCTGTTTCTGTAGAAAATAAGGAACCACAGAACAGTATTTAGCCCATGAGTGGGGGTGCGATGAGAGGGGAGATCAGCTGTCTGTGTTTAAAAAATATCATTTTAGTGGCAGCATTAAAAGTATATTGCAGAAGCATTTTGCAGAGATTAAAAGGCCAACTTAAAACAAATTAGATTTCTCATTAAACAATTTTAGTGTAAATTGTTTCATGGCACTGGTCACAATTTTCACAACGTGTTAGCCTTCACATTATTTATACTCTATTCTGTTTCTGTTTAGCTAACTTCCTTGACCTGTTGGTCTTAAAAGACTGTTTGTTTTTTTTTTAAGTTAGTAGGTCCAATGCCAAAATAATGAAAATTGACTGGGAGAAGGAAAGTTAATTATGATTCGTAGCTCTCATCCTAATTGAATGGTTTACAGCCTAGTCAAATATGAACATAAAATTCAATTTTATTCTCTTTCGTAAAATCTTTAAATATGTATTCATACCAAAAATATATATGTATATATTTTTATATTGTTGTTGTGTACCATTGAGTTAGAAACTGACCCAAAGCTGACCCTCTGGCAGGTTTTCAGAGGCAACTAATTGCCAATCCTTTTCCCATGGAGCAGCTGTTGTTGTTGTTGTTGTTATGTGCCGTCGAGTCGTTTGCGACTCATAGC
>NW_006399757.1:9575803-9577642 GCF_000299155.1 Elephantulus edwardii | reverse complement strand
CAGATTTCTTGGCACAACTTGGTGAGCACATCCAGGGCAACATCTCTTATCTGAAATACTTCAATTGGTATACCATCTATTTCTGGGGCCTTATTTTTTGCTATTTCCTTCAAAGCAGCTTGAACTTCTTTCTTCATCACCATAGGCTCTTTCTCATATGGATTAAAAAAGTGGTAGCACTTTTAATAAATACTCTTTCCACATCATTGCAAAACAGAGCTCATATCCTTACTCCCCAAAATACTCTTTTTCCTATGTCTTCTTTTTTTATTAGTGTATGAATATAACTGAGAGTTCACATAAGTAAAACCACATGTAGAATTTAGTGGTATCTGATTTTCTAATTGAAGTTTGGCTTTATTTAAATTGTTCTCAAGTACATACAATATTGACAAATATTAGCAAGAAATGAAAAGAGAAAAATTAATAAGAACAAATAAATATTGTTATTTCTTTGTAAATATTTTTGAGTATGAACATTATTATAAATGGAGTGGTTTAATTACTTGTCTTGATAACAAGAAAATTTTTTCTAAAAGTATCATTTACAGATAGACCTTAAAGCAATATTCTCATTCACAAGTGATTTTGCCTAGCTCATAACTAAATTGATAACATTTTAGTCAAGTATAAGATTTTTTGGTGTTGATAATAAATTGAGAAATCTTCTCCTGACTTTATAGTTTCCTTTGAGTCAGATCAATTAATAAAAATGTATTTGACATAGAATGATACAGTTCTTTACTTCAAAGGATCATTTTCAACCATTCCCTACAAATTATGTCATATAGCACCAGTTAATTATCACTTAAGATTTTTTCCCCTTTGGTGGAGAGAATGGCTGCCACCATATATTTGGCATATTCTAATAAACTCATTTGATAGTTTAAAATATAAAAGCATAGTATAAAAGTGAAAGTGAACAATGAACAGGAGAACTGTGTGTAGTTTTTATTAGATAAGAAATATTTCTTACAACTGGATATGCAAATTATGCTGTGCCATAATGTTCCTTTCAATCACAGAAGATAAAATTTGCATATCTAAATTAGATCAGACCAAATAGGTTTGCCTATTCTCTCTATCCTGAGCAGCAAGCAGCCTGAGAAAGTCCAAAGGTGCATCCCAATAGTGGGTTTTAAAAGTCCATATTCAAAAGTGTAAGTGTGTGTATGTATACACATATGGGAATTCGCCAGGTTAGAAACAAGATATGTTTCTAAAACTATGTTAGATTAAGTACAGTTTTTGCTTCAATCACTTCAGTACAAATAGAGGCTTGAAATTTTTCAGTTATTTTAAAGCTTCATGTGCAGCAAGTAAAGGTGATTGTTATGAAAAATTTGTTGTAGGTAGGAGTTTGTTCAAACCTCTGTTCCAAAGTGAGGACAAATCTACATTAGATTACAAGGCAAGGAGTTGTCTGCAAATGAAATCTTTGTAACCCAGAAAATTTAGAGCAGTAAAGTATTTAGTGCCATTTTTCTAATCTCTAGTGTTCATGTAATTTCTCTTTGTCACATTTTGTTAATTCTCAAAATAGTTCAAACTTCTTCATAATGCTACTACACACTTAATAGACTACACTATATTATACTTGGACCAGGAATCTGTTGTTCGAACAGAGCAAGGAAACATGGCATGGTTCCAAAAACATTCAAGAATTGAGAGTGTAAGGGTTCCGAACCTTTACAAACTACGTGTAGAACAGATAATTCATGATGCTGCAATTTATGAGGAGGAATATGGCATTAGGATTGGCGGACGCTCATCAACAACTTGTACTATGCAGATGACACAACTTTGCTTGCTGAAACTGAGGAGGACCTGAGGTGTTTG
>NW_006399757.1:9573811-9575398 GCF_000299155.1 Elephantulus edwardii | reverse complement strand
GAAGAGTATTGAATATACCGTGGACTGTCAAAAGAACAAACAGAGAGGGTGAAACCAAGATGATCCTTGGAGACAAGGATTTTGAAGCTCCATCTCATATACTTTGGGCATATGGACAGAAGAGACCAGTCCTTGAAGAAAAATATCATGCTCAGATGGGTGGAGGGACAGTGCAAGAGAGGAACACTTTGGACAAAATGCATTGACACAGTAACTCGGGCAATGGGAGCGGGTTGGGTACAGTGAGACTGGCTCAGGATAAGGCAAGGTTCAGTGTTATTATACATAGTTTCACTATGAGTCATGGGCACCTAGATGGCACTTAAAAAGAACAACATAATGTAAATATAAATTTTATATTCATTGAGAAAAAATACTCCTTTATTGTGATATCCACTTTATTCGGGGTGGCACACAATGAAATTTACAATATTATCAACATGGCCTCAAACCTCGTGCCTTCAGTATTACAGCACATCTTCTGCCACTAGGCCACCAGAGCTCCCCAAATATGAATTAGAGTATTGGTAAATAATATTGAGTATGCTATGGACTCCTGGGAAAACTGAACAAATCGTTCTTGGAAGAAGCACATCCAGAAGTGAAGATAAGAGGATTCATCTCACATATGCTGACATGTGACAAAGAGATGAGCTCCACCCAGGAGAAGGGCATCATGCTGGTGAAATGGTGAAAAGAAGGACAACTGTCAATTAGATAGACTGTCACAATAGCTGCATCAGGCTCACATATAACAACTGTGTGAATGGTGTAGGAGTGAGCAGTGTTCTGCATAGTGTGTGTATGAGTAAAAAATTAATTCCACAGTACCTTAAAAAGGAAATCCACACACAGACATATATGCCTCAGAAAAGGTGCAGCCAAGGGTGCTCCTGCTCAAATACTTCGGTCATGTTCTTAGGAGAGGCCAGGCCTTGGAAAAATAACATCATGCTTGGAAATGTGGAGTGTCAGTGAAGGAGGGAAAGACCTTTAATGAGATGGTTTTATATAGTGACTGATGGGCTCTTGTATTCAGGAAATGTAAAGATGGCTGAGGACAGGGCAAGGTTCAAAACCATTGTTCATAGGGTCACTATGAGTTGTAGTCACCTCAATGGCACATAATAACAGAAACAACAATATATATATTTATGTATGCATATATCATTACTTTTGAGGGGGAACTGACCCACAGTTGGCCTTCCAGTGGTTTTCCGGGACTGTAAATAAAATGGAGGATAACGGTTAACTTTGTCTCACAGAGTCACTGGTGAATTAGAAATGCCAGAGATGTATAACTACACATGTATTAAATATATTTACTTCAGTTTTATTCTCTTGGGCATAATGACAACAAATGACTCATTCCTTTAAAAAATATTTGTTTTACATATTTTTCATTTTTTATCATTTTCAGAATCTTCCTTCTAGTAGTAGCATTAGTATTTCTTATTTTCTTCAATAAAACATTCCTGCTGATTGCTTTTTTCCTTTGCGTTAAATATTTGGAACTTCAAATTTTAGGTGGAATTATTATTATTTATTAATAAATTATGCTTTCTATCCTATTTGTGTTTAAGAAAA
>NW_006399757.1:9541007-9569745 GCF_000299155.1 Elephantulus edwardii | reverse complement strand
TTTTGGGCACCTCTAATTCTGGACTATTGTCATTAGTAGACAAATAATGAACTGTATTTGAACAGAGCAAAGAAAAAAACAGTTTAAAAGGAATGTATGATTTGGCATTACTTGTTTTTGCTTTTTACTAAAATTTTTTTAATTGTGATTTTAACAAAAATTTACAGAAAAGTTAGAATTTCATTCATTTATTGTTGCACATTTTTACCCCTCTCTCCCGTCCCCCATACCCAGTTCATTTTTTTAAAAAATATTCATTCACTGTTGCACAATTACCGCATTTACCCCCCTGCTCCTAGTCCTCTTTGCAATGTACCTCTTACTCTGGGCTGATTGTCATACATATAATGCCTGTTTATTTATTCCTTTTAAAGAATTCTTTCCTTCATCTGGTCCAGTGCATTATTCATTATGTAGCCACTCTTACCCTATTTTCCTCCCAAAGCTTCATGTCAGAACGGCTTTATCACAGTGGTGCTATGCACTATTTGTCCTTTTGTGACTGAGATAATTCACTCAGCATAAAGTCCTGCAGGGTTGTTTTAAGTTGATTTCTTTTGTGAGTTCCTTTTGAGTGCTACATAATATTCCACTGCGTGAATACACCATAGTTGTTTTGGTAGTGTTGGGGTTTCTTTTTTGTTTGTTTTTTTTATCCTTTCATTTGTTGATGGGGACTTGGGTTGCTTCCTTCTCTTTGCTATTGTAAATAATGCACCAATAAACATGGGTGTGCATATATCTGTTTGGATGGTGGTTATGGTTTCTTTAGGGTATATTCCCAGTAGTGGCACTGCTAGGTCAAGTGATATTTCTATTTCCAACTTTTTGAGATAGTCAAAAAACGGCCTTCCATAGTGGTTGCACCATTTACATCCCACCATCAGTGAATAGGCATTATTTATATATCATCTTATTTATAAACATATTTCTGTTAGTATGGTGACATGTCAACGATTTTTAGTCAAGGCCATAATAACATAAATATTTAATTTGGTATAGCTTAATAAGGGAGCTCTGGTAGCCTAGTGGCAAGAGCTGCATTGCAACCCTGAAGGCAGGCGGTTTGAATTCTACCAACTGCTCCATGTGAGAAGGATGGGCAATCTCCTCCTGTGCAATTAACTGCCTCTGAAAACCCACTGGAGGGTCAGCTATGGGTGAGTTTTTACTCAACAGTACACAACAACAACAACAGCATAGTTTAATATTCTCTTAAAATGAATTTTAAAAAATCTTAAAGTAATAAAAAAAAAACACCAAGTGTGCAAAGAGGAAAAAAATGGACATGGAGGCAAAGGGAGGTGAACGTCTGTCTGAAAGGGCTAGAGGTAGTAAAAAGATACATCCTCTCAGTGCCACAGAGCAGAAAGCAGATAAAGAGCCTGTGGCCCAGCCACATGGTGCTTCTAGAGCTCCAGCTGCAGCAAGAGGTTTGTTTGTTTATTCATTGCTGACTCACAGTTATGGTACCAACAAATGGGGTTTATTAGGGGAGTGAGTGGAGGAGGTAAAGAATATCTCACAACACAAGCCCAACAGTCCCAAGGCACAATTCCTCAAAAAGTATGAATCTTGTTTCAGTTTAGCTGTCAAATCCAAATCATCCAGTAAGGTTTGCCTCAGAGCAGTTATAAGTCAGCTTCTCCTTCAAACATCTGAAAAGACAGTCAAACCTTTAACTGTAGCCAGCTCAAATGCAAAAAGCCTTAGGTCACACCTTGCCACCATTTGTCCACATCAATGCCACAGTCTCTCCACCACCAAAGTTTTCACTCTCACGAGGGTCTTGCCACCACAAACAAGCCTTGCTTATTTTAATTCTTGCTTCCCAGTATGGAAAGCACTCTTTCTCCTTATTTTTACAGCTTATGCTGTAAGAATATTCTTACAGCTAATGCTGATTTGCAAGACCATGTGTCTGCAGTTGAGGGAGCTGGAGACTAGAGGCAGTTAACTCTAAGAGCTAAGAAAAAGTCAACTTTTAGGCTAACACCACACCAAGAAAAAAAAAAAAAGACCAAAACCCAACAAAACAAACAGCTAAGTTGTTTTATTTTTGGGTTTTTTTTATTCAGAAAGTACAGAAAGGCTGAGAGTAGAGACTAAGTTATAAACATGAGATTTGACATTATCTAACTTTGATTACCAGGGAACTTACACAGAATCTTAGAGGGAGTTTATAAGATAAATTAATTTGCTAGTTATGAATTCTGGTTAAAAAACCATGACTCTTACAGGCATTCAAGGCCAGCTATGAGTCAGGCTTTTGGCTTTAGCCATCATCAGCATAATTGTCTCTAATTTATTTAATAGACTTTGTCATTGACTGATTGAGAAACTTAATGTCTATCCTTAAGTGATCTTAGTATTCAATATTGCATCTAAAAAGTCACTTATAAATCCTAGCAACCTTAAGGACAAGGGAATGAAACATTGCACCATTCTCTGTCATCCTCATATTTACTGCTTCTGAGATTATTGTTACAGACACTAAGACAATCTATCTCATTGAGGGTCTTCCTTTTTTGCAGACCCTTAGCTTTGTTGTGTATTGTCAAGTGGAACCAACTTATAGCTAACCATCGATTGGTTTTTCAGAGGCAATAAACTGTACAGGAGGAGGTTGACCATCATTCTTCCGTAGAGTAACTTGGTAGATTCAAACTGCATGTCTTTGGGTTGGCATTGCAGCTCCTTACCACTAAGCTACGACAGCTCCCTAGACACTCTACTGTGCAAGCATGATGTCCTTCTCCAAGTCCTTGTCCCTACTGATAACATGTGCAAAGTGTGAGCTGAAATCTCACCATTCTCACTTCTAATGGAAATTTTTTACTGTACTTCCTTCAGATACAGATTTGTTCATTCTGACAGTTTGTGAACTATCCATAATAAAAATTCATATTTTCTTCTTTGATTTTCTTCATTAGTTTTCTATCCATATTAAGGAACTGAAAATACTGTGACTTGGTTCAGGTGTGCATTAGCGTCCAAAATGAGATATTTCCTTTTTAGCACTTTAAAGATAGGTCCTTTAAATAGTATAATTAAAAAAATATACACAAAACAATAAAGACAGGTCCTCACTAAAACAGTGGGGTGTTTTCAGGCTTTCTCTGAATAATAGTAAAACATAGAGGGAGTGAGTAAACTATGGAGGTAACCCTGTACCCAAACCTAATCAGGAAATAGTCCAAGAGCCCATAAAATTTATTTTAAAGGATCCTTGTGCAGAAATCTATTTCATATAAACCAGTTCATGCTACAAAGTCTAACCAGTATGAACTGGTTTTATCAGCCTTAAAAACAACTATTTTCCCTTTTACTAAGGCTATAACAATATTAGGGAGCGCTCCTGCAGTAATCCAGAGGGAGTGGAGCTGCTACCTAAATGCTAAGTGGAATTTTTGGCAGTCTGAATCCACCAGCAGCTCCTAGGGATAAAGATGAACGATCCATCTCATACAATTTACAGCCTCAGAAACCCAATGGAATGTCAGCTGAGTTGTTGTGGACTAGAAAGTAATGAGCTTTGATGACAGTATTAGATGAGCAATACAATATGTATGTTTTCCTTTGTTCTTTTGAATGAAATAATACTGTTAAATCCAAAATGAAAAGTCAGGAAATGTAAATCTTTCAAAGAATACAGATTACTCTACTTTATAGAAAATACTATTTGTACCAAAAGAAAGGATTTTTGATTGAAAAAGAAAATATAAATTCTCATCCTTACATATGTATAACTTGAAGAAATTATCTTTGTAGCATAAGAACTACTTTATAATTCCAACAGTAGGTATATTTGAATAGTTGTGAAACGTAATGTTTTGTAAGATAGTATCTAAAAGCAAAGCAAGGCAGAATAAAATGTTAAATGCCTATAGCGCAAATAACATCTTTCTTGTATATAATTTGCAGGTTTAAAACTCACTGGTTGGTTTGTTTTGATCTCAGAAAACAAGACAAGCTTGGGGGTAAAAAAAGGACCAGATAACAACCCCAGACTTCCTACTCATTCAGTTTTTGCCTTAGGCAGTATGTAATGCTGGTGGATTTCAGAGTCTAAATAAGAAAGTTGAAGTGCCAGTGTCAACATTCTTCTACTGGTTGTGGTGTGAGCTTTATCTAATTAGTGACTGTGAAGAATTCTAAAACACAAACTGCTGCTTGTCTACCAGCTACTCCTTTGTCACCGAACATTTTGTACACCAATTATGATGAAGGATGACTTATGTGTGTTAACGGGTATGTTTTTATTTTCTCCCAGGTTTTTCTTGAGGGTTGTAAAACATAATTTAAAGCTAACAAAGCATTTGAATTGAATGTGGAAATAGAAAATTTCTGATAAATACTCATACTTGATATTGCTTGTGTATCTAAATCTATAGCTTCACATTGATTGTACCAATGACATATACTGAGGGTATAGAGCTCATTCTGTAGAGGTTTAGAGCCATCCACTGAAGAAGAAAGAAGACAGTTTGGTTGCTATCATAATTATAATTGCTATAATTGAGCAACAAAAGATCTAGGCAAGAATCCTAGAATCTTGTTAAGTTAAAAGCTAAACTTTCTAAAAGTTTATTAAAGAGACATTTTATGATCCCACAGTGAAATTTTCTAGCAATAACAGAGATGAATCCTCAAATATTTAATATTGTATCTTAAAGAGAAAGGCACTCTACAGAATTCCAATGCTTGCCTATTTCCTCAACTTCAAGAACTTCCTTTTCTCTCTTTTATAAAGCAATCTGATTTTCATTATTTCCACATTTTTGAAGACTTTTTTTGCCAAATAGAAACTTTCTTTTGCATATCTTTTCTTTTACATCCCTACCCCCTTGGGAAGCAGACTCAACTTCTTTGAGAGTAATCTTCTATTTTCAACTTCATCTCACATACTTTGGGCACATTATTAAGATGGTCCAGTACTTGGAAAAAGACATCATACTTGGAAAGTTGGAGGGTCAAAGAAAGCAAGCCAGGCCTTCAACAAGATCAGTTGGCACAGGGACTATAACAATAGTCTTAAGCATGTAAGAGATCATGAGGATAGGACAAAATTCACTGCGAATCATAGAAGACTTGATGGCACCAACAAGTATATTCCGTATTATTTTTTAAATGTGATTTCAATAATCAACTATTGTAATAAAGAATTTGGTTCTACTAGTAAGGCCTTTCCCTAGAGCCAATGCCTTAAAATCAGACTTTTAGTCTCCTAAACTGTGAAAAGGAAGCTCTGATACTGTCAACCACTGGGAGTCATGCTGCTGGCCTCAACTCTGCACTCTCTGTTGGTTCAAATCCATCAGCAGCTCTGTTGGAGAAAGATGAGCAGTCTCCTTCTATGTAATTTACAGCCTAGAAAACTCAATGCAGGATCAGCAATGGTCAATTCTAAATCAATGGTAGTTTTTCTTTCATTTCCACCCTCAACCTGTGAGAAAATACATTTCTATCTTTTAAAGCTGCTCATTTTGTGGAATTTCTATAATGGCAGCACAAATGAGCGTTTAGGTTTTTTTTCATTTAATCATACAGTTTAATGTAAACACATTAAAGTAGCTTAATGATCAGATATAATCTAGGAGGAAATGACCTACTTACATCTAAATAGGTAATTCTTTATTTGGGATACTCCCTCAGGATAATTCAAGCTCTCTTTTTACAGAGGTCCTATACATCTCACGTTAATTTCTAAGTAGTTTTAATTTCTTTCATTCATATATTTATAAATATAGGGAGCTCAGGTGGCCTAGAGACAAGAAACTTCAATCCTGAAGGCACACAGTTAGAGGCCACCAGTCACTCCATAGAAGAAGGATGGGCAATCTCCTCCTGTGCAATTAACTGCCTCTGAAAAGGGTCAGCTAAGTGTTGTTTCTGACTGGACAGTACACAGGAGCAACAACAACAATATTATAAGTAGAAATTCCTTTAACCACATTTTATAACACAGTGTTCTTTGTTTTAAGGAGGTAATTTAACTTTGTATGACTTAGACATTTAATTTTTTAAACTATCTTAATAATTTCAAAGATTTTCCATTTATGAACTTGATTGAACAGACATGTGCCATTATAATTTTCAATTCATTATAATCTCTTTCTAATTATATTTGCCTCTATCAAAAGGGACAAAAATCACTCACCATTTCTTAATCTGAAGGAACTAAAGAACAAATTCAAGCCTTGAGTTGCCATATTAAAGATGCTGTGGGTAGAATGTTGAATGATCCAGGAACCATAAAAGATGGAAGGAATACACAGTCACTGCACCAAAAAGAATTGGCTGACACAGAATAAGTTAATAAAATAGCATATGATCAAGAGGCATTGGTGATGATGAGAAACTTCAAGCTGCTTTGATGGAATTGGCAGAAAACTAGGCCCCAGGAATTGATACCATAACAATTGACATATTTCTATAAACACATGCAGCCCTAGATACACTCACTAGGTTGTGCTGAGAATCTGGAGGACAACTACTTGGCCAATTGCTGGAAGAGATCCATATTTATTCCCATTCAGAAAAAAAAAGTTGATCTGACAGAGTGTGGAAGTTATAAACAATATCACTAGTATCAAATGCAAGTAAGATTCTACTGAGGACCATTTAAGAAACAATTGGAACAGTACATCAACAGAGAACTGCCAGATGTGCAAGTGGGGTTTAGAAGAGGCTATGGCACCAGGGACATTATACCCAATGTTAGATGGAAATTAGCTGAAAATAGAATAACAGAAGAATGTCTATCTATCTGTGTTTCATTATATTTGACTGTGTGCATCAAAACAAACTGTGACTAACATTGAGGAGAATGTGAATCCCAGAACACTTACTTTTGCTTATGTGAAACCTACTCTTGGACCAGGAAAAAGTCTTTAGAACAGAGCAGGAAAATATGTTATGGTTCAAAATCAGAAAAGATGGTACAACAGGGATGCATCCTATCTCCATAACATCTCAATCTCAATGTGTAACAGATCATTCAGGAGGCAAGACTTTATGAGGAGGAATGTGACATCAGGATTGGAGGAAGACTCATCAACAACCTGCATTAGGTAGATGACACAGCCTTGCTTGTGGAAACCTGAAGCGTTACCTACAGAAGGCAAAGGATTGAAGCCTTTGTTATAGACTGAAGTTCAACATCAAAAAACCCCCAAAGATTCTCACCAGTGGGCCAATTGACAGCACCATGATAGACTGAGAAGAGATTGAGATTGTTAACAGCTTCAGCTTACTTGATTCTACAATCAACACTTGGTACCAGTAGCCAGGAAATCAAAAGATGAATTGCATTGGAAAAGTCCACTTTACACAACTGTTTCAGAGTACTGAGGAACAATTTCAGTCTAGAGACTAAGGTGTGCCTGATCTAAGCCATGGTCTTCACAACTATTTGCAACAGAGAACTGGACAATGTATAAGGATGATAGAAGAAGAGTCAATGTCTTTGAGTTGTGGTGCTTACCATGGACTGCCAAGAGAACAAACATAGTCTGTACTGGAGAGGATAAAGACAAGTGGCACCATGGAGGCAAGGATTTAAAGCTCCATCTCACATACTTTGGGCATGTGACCAGGAGGGACCAATTCTTGGAGAAGGACATCATATTTGGAAAGGTGGAAAGGCAGCTCAGGAGAGGAAGACTCTGGATGAGATGGATTGACACAGTTACTGAAGTAATGGTGTGTCAGAGACAGTGAGATTGGCTCAGGATTGGATGCAGGGTCACTATGAGTTACAGCGACTCAATGACACAAAACAAGCATCAACAATAATAGTATATATAGGATAATATAAACACGCTAATGGTGGTAGTGGGATCTGTGTCTTTTTTTACTACTTTAGTAAATATATTTTAACACTTTATGGATAAGAGTATAATGTCCTTGTAATGGTGGCTGTAGAAATGCATACTGCATCATTTATTAAAATATCCATCTATCATTACTTTCAAATTTTTTAAGACATGTTATCAAATGACTTTTTTGGCATCTGTTATGACAATCACAAAATATGATTTCTCGTTCATGACTATGGGAAACAGAGACGATCAATATCCTATATCTATCTTGGAAGACATCAGCCCGGATATTCTTAGACTTAAGAAGAGAGACTATCTCACATATGTTGGCCATGTTATCAAGAGGGACCTATTGTGGAGAAAAACATCATGCTTGGTAAAGCAGCTCTCAACTTATTGTTGTCAGTCGGGAACTGACTCATAACAGACCTTCCATTACATTTTTGAGGATGTAAATTGTATGGGAGGAGATTGACTATCATTCTCCCACACAAGTGCTGGTGGGTTTGAACCATCAGAGATACATCTTTGGACTAGTCAGCACAACTCGTTATGGATTTGGCCACCAGAGGCTATATTGAAGATCTCAACAAGTCACATTGCCACAGGGACTGTCAGGCGCAGCAGGAATATGAGGGTGGTGGAGGATTATGTGGTGTTTTCTTCTGTAGGACGTTGGGTCAGATGAGTGGGATCTAATCCAATAGCATCTAGCAACGACAACAAACAGTCAACTTTTCTGGTATTCTTGAACTCTGAATATTATTGCGGTATTTTATTGTATGAAGCTACTCAATTGACCAATTCTTAACTTCAAATATTTGCATCAATATTTTTAAGTGAAATAATTATAAATGATAGTAAAATGTTGGAAAGAACTCAAGTGTTCAATAAAGGACAAATGTCTAAAAACACTTTGGTACATTCACACAATTGAGTATTATGTTGTTGTTGTTGTTATGTGCTATCGAGTCATTTGCGACTCATAGCAACCCTATGTATTGAGTATTATATGTCACACAAAAAAAATCACAAATTTATGAAATACTGTATAACGTGGATGAATTTAGGACAAATTATGCTGAATTATGTTAGTCAGCCACAATTGATAGTTACATTCTAAGACTACTATTATAAAAAGTTAAGGAAAGTTTTATACTCAAGAGAATCAATCTTGGAGGGTTGACAGAAACGGTGAAGAAAGAAGAGATAATTAAATTTAATAAATACCTAAGCTGGGTGGGGGGAAAGGCAATGAATAATAAGGGCTTGATTAGATATTACAATTAATTGATTACTGTTACTGTTTTTAGGTGCCATCAAGTTGAGAGTGACTCATAGCAACACTATGAACAAAATATCTGAACCCTGTTCTACTCTGTGCCATCCTTACACTTCCTGACACACAAGAGCCCATTGCAGCAGTCACCTTGTTAACCCACTTGATTGAGGGTCTTCCTCTCCTTCATCTTCCCTCCACCCTTCCCAGCATCATGTCCTTTTCCAAGGAATAACCCCTCCTAGCAACATGGTCAAAGTAAGTGATATTAGTCAGTGGTAATTTTTAAAAATAGCTAAGGAAAGACGCAGAAAAAGGGACATGCTTGCTGGTTCCCAGGGCTGGGAGGAGTGGGGACACAAGGGAAATAATGAAATAGATAGATAATGGACACACATTAGGTTGAGAGAAAGGAACGAATTATAAGTTAAATTAGTCTGAATTATTGTTTCTGTCATATATTAACTACTATAGTTATGGTGTTATGCACTATCAAGTTGGAACCAACTCATAGCTGACCTTCAGTGGGTTTTCAGAGACGGTAAATCATATGGGAAGAGATAGCTCATCTTTCTCCCTTAGAGAATCTGATGGATTCAAGGTGTGAGTCTTTGCAATGACAGCACAACTTCTTATCTCAGAGCCATTAGAGTTCTCTATTGTACTGGCTTTAGTGAAAGAAGAAAATTATTAGAACGCCATTTGATGTTAAATTAATCTAAGGAAGACCCTCAATGAGATTGATTAATTCCATGATGGGGGTGTTGGGGAATAGGTGTGTCAGAGACAATAAGATCTGTACATGATAAAGCAGGGTTTAGGGCTATTGCAGATAGAGGTCACTATGAGTTAACAGGCAACTTGATGGCACATAACAACAACAACAACAAAGAAGATCACAGAAAAAATATATTTTCTAAAGATTTATAGAGAGTGGAACATTTTCTAAAATAATGTAGGTCTTGAAAAACTGAATGATTTTGTGAGGAAGGGAATAAGCTGTGAGAGTGTAAATGTACCATTTCTAAAGAGTCCCTAATCTTCATATGCCGTTAGACTTGATGAGACTGAAAGCAAGAAGACTTTCCAAATAACTGCATAGATCTCTGTTGTCTGTTCCCTTCCTTCTGCTTTGTCTCACATCAGGCTATTTTCCTGTGGTTTTTTTTTTTTTATTTGAAATCTTTATTTCAATAAGTTGACATGTGTGATTCATATAGGTTTAAGTTGTTGTTGTTAGGTGCAATTGAGTCAAGTATGACCCATAGTGACCCTATGAACAGCAGATCTGAACCCTGTCCTATCCTGTGCCATCCTCACACTTCCTGACATACTAGAGTCCATTACAGCAGTCACTGTGTCAATCCACCTGATCAAAAGTCTTCCACTCCTTTGCTGAACCTCTACCTGTCCTAGCATCATGTCCCTTTCCAAGGAATACCCCTTCTTTCAACATGCTGCCAGCAATTTCATTTTACTCAGATCCACAATTAACACCATTGGTATCAGCAGTCAAGTTTGAAGAATAGTCTCTTGATTTTAAGATATTATAATCATTACTCCATTGTGATTATTAATAAATTACTCTAACACTTGAATTTGGTGACTTAATTGCCATACTCATGTTATGTTACTAAGTGTAGAAAAATCTATTGATTTGACTTCTAAGAAATGTACCTTCACTCGATAAATAGAAATGTTGTCAAAATTTAAAATTAATTGGGAAGAAATGAAAGCTGAATAACATTTGGCTGAACACAGCCATTAATTAAATATTGTGGTTATGTCTAGAGATCAAATAATATTTTATAAAATATCCATGCAAAAATGTTCTTAAATGTAACTAATCATTCAAGGAAAACAATTAGAAAAAGAATCCACACACACACACCCCTTACTCCCATCTTACTCCAGACTTCAAACACAAAATTCTTGGTGATAATCTCTGGGTTAGTAGAGTTATTAGGGAAATAAGATTACAAAGACATTAATTAAACATAAAGTAACCACTGTACTGGCAAACGTAAGATAACTTGGGTATTCTATGATTATCTGTGAGGAAATACAGATTTGGTGTTTGCAAAGAAATCATTTGTTCTGCCTTAGTGAAGCTAATTATTCTCAGCAAGCAACCACTGTTTCAAATTGCAAAAGGCACATCAGCCTTTGCTGCATGTTGCAGGAATTAAAACCCAATCAAATGAGATAATGAAGTGCATACAAAGAACATGATCCCACTTTTTCAATGCAATAAAAGTAAAAGGCATTTAGATGAGTGTTTCAAAAATCATACTTGAGAGAGTAAAAACAAGCTGGGGAGTAAATGTTTACTATTTATTTTAATTACCTAACAGATTAGAGGTAAGCCTTAGGTTTATTTATCATTTGGTTAAGATTCTCCATTTTAATGATTGAAAAATATGGCAGCTAATAGTCCAATATGAAGAAACGTCATGTCGTGTTGGTTTTGGTTTCTTTGGTTTTTAATTTCACACGAAACTAAACAGGGAGTCCATTGTATGTCATGAATGAAGGTAGAAACTTGAAAGAGTTTTGTGAAAATATATTAAGGCAATGCTTGTTAACTATGACCTAGTTCTCTCTACTTATACAATTGGAGGGAATAAAATACATTAGAATGATTCATTATTTTCATTACTTAAAAAATAATGCATTGTGATAATATATACTAGGCCACACTACTAATGTTGCTTTTATTTATTTTTTTAAATACAATGTGATCCATATTAAGATTGCATAATGAGCTGGAGAAATCTTATTGGGTCTGTTTCTTTTTGCCAAGATTAATCTTTTGTAAATGAAATCCATTGCATCAAGCTATGATTACACGCTTGTTTTGATTTTTGTCCCTTCCGCAGTAGCTGTTCCTCAGTAGTTGTTCCTGCCCCGCCAATGCTGTCTTTGAGTCACACGGTGTAAAATTAAGATAGATTATGGGTTTTGCCTCTTCCTTGTTATGGCGATAAACCAGAACAATTCTCCCTCTCAGTTGCCAAGGATGTGTAGTCATCCCAGCAGTCCAGAATGTGAAAACAGCGGGATTCAGACATCAGCAGTGGTAACACAGAGAGCACAAAGTTTCTGTTCATTACGTACTGGAGAGGGAAGCTCCCTATCTGAAACAGTTTACAAAGACTTGATTTGAGGATCATTCCAACTGTTAGTTATTTACATACCAATCCAGTTTCCTGAGTATTATTCGTATGTTAATGGGCTTTCTCTTTGATTCTGTGCTCCCTGTTTATTGCATTGTTGCTTTGTGTATTTAATATTAATCATAACAATTATGATGTCTTAAGGTTGGGAAACTCTGAGTTTGTCTTTTGCATATGTAGTACCAGCCAAATTGAGTGCAACACATGCATGAAGGCTTAGTAACGTATGCTGAGTGTTGTTGTTGTCATGTGAAGTCAAGTTGGAACTGACTTATAGCTGATCCTCCAACAGTTTTTCAGAGACTGTAAATCACACAATAGGGAATGGTTTGTTTTTCTATCATAAAGTAGCTGGTGGATTTGAACTCCTGGCCTTTGGATTGACAATATAACTTTTTACCACTAGGCAACCAGAACATATAGTGATTTATAATTAAAATGCATAAGATACCATATTCTCAGAGTTTAGAACAGTGCCAGGCACATAGTACACATTCAAAATTGATACACTTCATTGAAATAGATGAGGGAAAGAACTATCTAAAAGAAATATATAAGTAGGTTTTATTTACATGACAATAGTCCAGAATAACAGGTGCATTGCAAAGTGGATTGGGGTGGGGGGAGGAAATTGTGCAATAATGACAGAATCTTTTTAAAGAGAAAAGCAAACTAGGGGAGGGGGCAGGGAGGAAAATGTGTAACAATGAATGAATGTAAATACAAGTTTTCTGTAAACTTTCACTAAAATATCAATTAAAAAAAAAGGAAAAAAACTCACCCAAAATTTCTAACCCCTTAGATGGATGAATGAATGAATTTACATCAAAGATTTGATATGCTGGTCATAATTGAGATCATATAAGTACAGATATAAAATAAGTGAGTACAATGGACTTCTCTGAAGATGATGGACAGTAAAAAGATTGGGATTGCCAGCAGCTTCAGATTACTTGGCTCTACAATCAATACTTTTGGTACCAGCAGACAGGAAATGAAGATGAATTGCATTAGGAAAGTCTGCTGTCAGAGACCTCTCCAAAGTACTGAAGAGTAATGATGTCAGTCTGGGGACTAAGGTGCACTTGATATAGGCCATGGTCTTTTAATTACTTGCTATGCATCAGAAAGCTGGACAATGACTAGGGATGATAGAAGGCAAATTGATGCCTTTGAGCTATGGTCCTGGAGAAGAGAATTGAATATATCAGGGACTGCTAGGAGAATAAACAAGTTCATCCTGAAGAGGATGAAGCTAGGCTGCTCTTTGGAGGCAAGGATTCTGAAGCTTCATCTGACATATTTTGGACATGTTGCAAGGTGGGATCAGTCCTTGGAGAGAGACGTCATGCTTGGGAGTGAGGAGGGGCAGCAGGAGAAGAAGACCTTTGATGAGGGATTGACTGACTAGGGTAATAGGGAGAGGTGTGTTGGAGATAGTAAGATTGGTACAGGATAGAGCAGAGGTTAGGGCTGTAGAGTAGGGTCGCTATGAATCACAGATGACTTAGCAAGCACTAGAAAGAACCTGGTTGTAGATCCTTACATTCATGATTTTTATAGTGTTATTATTCAGTCTAAAGGAATTGGCAAAAAACAAGGCTCCAGGAGTTGACAGCATACCAATTGATTTATTTCAACAAACAGACGCTGCTAGATGTGCTAAGTTGTGCCAGGAAATATGGAGGACAGACAGCTGGCCAACTGACTAAAAGAGATAGATATTTGTTTCCATTCCAAAAAAGGTGACCCAATAGAGTGTGAAAATTATTGAACAATATCATTGATATCACATGCAAGCAAGATTCTGCTGAAAATTATTCAAAAACGTTTGGAACAATATGTCAACAGAGAAGTGCCAGATGTGCAGGCTGGATTTAGAAGAGGTCGTGGTACTAGGGATATTATAGCTAATGTCAGATGGATCTTGGCAGAAAGCAGAGAATACCAGAAGAATGTCTATATGTGCTTCATTGACTATTCAAAAGCTTTTGACTGTGTGGATCACAACAAGCTATGGCTGACTCTGAGAAGAATGGGAATCCCAGAACATTTGATTGTGCCAGTGCGAAACCTATACTTGGACCAAGAGGCAGTCATCAGAACAGAGCAGGGAGACACTGGATGGTTCAAAACCAAGAAAGGTGTCCATCAGGGATGTATTCTGTTTCCATACCTTTTCAATCTGTATGCAGAACAGATCATCTGAGACACTGGGCTTACAAGGAAGAATGTGGCATCATGATTGGTGGAAGAATCATCAACAACCTGTGTTATGCAGATGACACAACCTTGCTTGCTGAAACTGAGGAGGAGCTGAAGTACTTGCTGCAGAAGGTCAAGGACTGCAGTCTTCAATATGGATTGAAGGTCAACATAAAGAAAACAAAGATTCTCACCACTGGGCCAATTGGCAGCATCAGTATGGATGGTGAAGAGATTGAGATAGTTAACAATTTTCGTTTACTTGGTTCCACAGTCAACACTCTTGGTATACAGCAGCCAGGAAATCAGGAGATGAATTGCATTGGGAAAGTCAGCTGTGAGGGACCTCTCAAGAGTACTCAAGAGCAATGATGTCAGGCTGGAGACTAAGGTGCACCTGATCCAGTCTATAGTCTTTGAAATTATTAGCTATGCATCAGAGAGTTGGACAGTGAATAGGATGACAGAAGGAGAATTGATGTCTTTGAGCTGTGGTTCTGGAGAAGAGTGTTGAATATACTATGGACTGCTAGGAGAACAAACAGGTTTGTCCTGGAGAGGGTGAAGCCAGAATGCTCCTTGAAGTCAAGGATCCTGAAGCTTCGTCTGACATACTCTGGGAATGTTGCAAGGAGCGACTGGTCCTTGGAGAGGGACATCATGTTTGGGAGAGTAGAGGGATGGTGTAGGAGAGGAAGACCCTCAATGCGATGGACTGACTCTGTGAGTGGAGTGGTGGGAATGAGTGTGTTTGAGACGGCAAGGTTGGCACAGGATATAATGGTGTTTAGGGCTCTTGTACATAGGTTTGCTATGAGTCACAGGTGACTCGATGTCACATAACAACAACAACAACAATAATTAAGTGAATATTGGGTCCTTATTTTTAATTAAGGAAGAAATATTTTATATTTTTTAAATTACCATCAGTAGGAAGCTACTCATATTTAACGCAGCACTGGATTTTTTAAACTGTGAATTGGAAGAAGGAGATAGCCCATTCTTCTCCCATGGATACACTGATGGATTAAAACTACAAGAGAATTGTGGCCTTTGGGGTTGTTGATGTTTCTGTTAGGTGCCATCAAGTTGATTATGACTGAGTAACGCTACAAAGAGCCCACCTGAACTCTATCCTTTCCTGGGCCATCTTCATCATCTCTGATACACCAGAACCTATTGCCAAACTCACCATTTCAATCCATCTCATTTGAAGTTTTTCTCTCCTGACCTTTTGTCTTTCCAAGCATGATGTTCCTTTCCATGAAATAGTCTCACCTAGCAATGTTTCCAAAGTACCAAAGATGAAACTTGACCATCTCTGCTTCCAAGGCACAACTCGGCACCTCTTCTTTTCTCACTCAAAAGTTGGTGGCCTTAGATTAAATGTGGAGGCCTGCTTGAGGGTGTGACTTAAAACCCACTTTACTAGGTTCAAAATCCATTGTAGTGACCACATAGGTTTCACAAAACCATGTTTGTAGCACTAATTTATTAGGGAAGTTAACAGGCTATGATTTAAGTTAACAGCAAGATATGATTTCTAAGTCCAAAAGGCTTCTCAAATACCAGAAGTCCAGGCGGGGTTTAGAAGGGGTCATGGTACTAGGGATATTGTAGTTGATGTTAGATGGATCTTAGCTGAAAGCAGAGAATACCAGAAGAATGTCTATCTGTATTGCATTAATTATGCAAAGGCATTTGACAGCATGGATCATAACAAACTGTGGCTGACTCTGAGAAGAATGGGAATCCCAGAACATTTAATCGTGCTAATGTGAAATTTATACTTGGACCAAGAGGCAGTAGTCAGAACAGAGCAGGGAAACACTGCATGGTTCAAAATTGGGAAGGGTGTAGGCCGGGGATGTGTCCTGTCTCCATACCTTTTCAACCTGTATGCAGAGCAGATTATCCGAGAGGCTGGGCTCTATGAGGAGAAACGTGGCGTTAGGATTGGTGGACGATCTATCAACAATCTGCGTTATGCAGATGACACAACCTTGCTTGCTGAAACTGAGGAGGACCTTATGTACTTACTGCAGAGGGTCAAGGACTGCAGCCTTCAGTATGGACTGAGGCTCAATGTCAAGAAGACAAAAATTCTCACCACTGGACCGGTAGCATCATGATGGATGGCGAAGAGATTGAGATTGTTCACAGCTTCAGTTTGCTCGGCTCCACGGTCAACACTCTTGGCACCAGTAGCCAGGAAATAAAAAAACATATTGCGATGGGAAAGTCTGCGGTTAGGGACCTCTCCAAAATACTCAAGAGCAACAGTGTCTCTCTGGAGACTAAGGTGCGCTTGATACAGGCCATGGTCTTTGCAATCACTTGTTATGCATCAGAGAGTTGGACAATGACTAGGGAAGACAGGAGAATTGACGCCATTGAGCTGTGGTGCTGGAGAAGAGTATTAAATGTACCATGGACTGCCAAGAAAACAAACAGATCAATCGTAGAGAGGATTAAACCAGGCTGCTCCTTGGAGGCAAGAATTCTGGGGCTTCGTCTGACATACTTTGGACATGTTGTAAGGAGAGACAGGTCTTTAGAGAGGGACATCATGCTGGGTAGAGTAGAGGGACAGCGCAGGAGGGGAAGACCCTCTATGAGGTGGATTGATTCATTGACTGGGGCACTCGGGATGGGTGTGTCAGAGGCAATGAGATTGGCACAGGATAGAGCACGGTTTAGGGCTGTCGCTATGAGTAGCAAACGACTCGACGGCACTTAACAACAACAACAACAACAACAGGCTATAGTTCAGGTTAGCAACAAAATGCAATCCCTCATATCATGAGGGCTTCTCAATTAACAGCAAGATATAATTTCCAGTGTAGGACTCCCTGGCTGTGAAGGATTCACACTGAATTTTCTGCTTCCTCTTCTTTTTCTGGTGGTGATATTCCTGCTTTCTGCAGCTGAAGCTGCTCAACTGAATGGTGTGCTAACACACCTAATTTGCATGAGGAAGAAATGGCTCACACATTTGATGATATAGCTGATGATGATATAGGCAGAGCAAGTGTTTTCAGGGCGGGCAGAGCTGGGGCAATTGGATTAGATTAGAAGCAAATGTCCATAATTAAAGGAAAGGATAGAGACATTGTTGTACATTCACACAATGGAATACTATGCAGTACTAAGGAGTGACAATCACGTAAAATACCATGTAACTTGGGAGAGACTAGAAATCATTTTGCTGAGTGAGAGATGTCATTTACAAAAGCAAAAATATTGTATTAGGCCATTTTTGTGACAATTACTGAATAATATATGTACACATATTTGAAAGAGAAAGGAGGGCAGAAAAAGGAAAAATCACAGAGGTTTGTAGTGGAAGTGAGTGAAGTAATGGGAAAGGTTCAATGGGGACTTGAAGAGATGACATAGAATAATGGATAATATATATCTCCTCTCACGAGATTTACAACTTCTGAAAAAACCAGTGTAGGGTTAGTTATGAGTCAGTCCTAACTCTAATGCAATGATTTGAGTTGAGTATTTATAAGGACATATTCAATGTTTTGGGTGCTTACATCAGTTGGCTGAGAGAAATATGCTGGAGATTAAGTAGTCCTTCTACTAGTAGCCCTTCTGCTAGTTTTTAGTAAGGTCATTTACTTAGATCCTAACTTAGTTCAGCTGTTGTTAGATTTTGTTACTTTGACATTGACTCATAGAGAACAACAGATCTGAACCCTGTCCTGTCCTCTGGTCCTCTGTTATCCTCATCATCATTTCTGATACACTTGAGCTGATTGCTACAGTTGCTGTATCAACCCATTTTGTTGAGAATCTTCCTCTCTTTCAAGGACTCTCTATTTTTCTAAGAATTTTGTATTTTACCGAAGACCTGCCCCTCTCAAAAACATACTCAAACTATACGAGACCAAGTTTTACCATCGTTGCCTCTATGGAGCACCTTGATTGTATCATCTCACATATACATTTTCTTTTTCCTTTGGTCCTCCATGGACTATTTTAGTACTTTTCACCAAAAACACAACTCAAAGTCATCAACACTTCTTCTGTCACCCTTATTCATTATCCAACTTTCAGATGTATAGGAAGTCATTGAAAAGACAGTGGCTTGGATTAGGTGCTCCTTAGTCTTTAAAGTGATGTAATTGCTCTTCAGTACTTTGGAGAGGTCCATCTAGAGTCAGTCAAGTAAATATACAAACAATAGTGCAAACTCTTGCTTATCAAAAGCTTGATATCTCTTGACTGTTCAACTTAGAAATTTTTTTTAAATGCTTATATTTCTTCCATTTTACCCCCTTAAATATCTGCAACATTTTCTGTAACACCAATTAGCAATTTTAAAAAGGCAATTTCTTGAAAACCATAAAAGAATGCAATCATCATAGGCTGAGATAGGTTAGCATCTGTATCTCAAGGGGAAAACTTTTGAAAGTAGCATATCTGCCAGCAGCAATTAATTGGAAGGCATTTTATGATGTTTTCAGTTACAGACGTGTACTAGCAGTTTTGAGAAAATTGGTAATAATATCTGCTGTCAGCACAGGGGAGTACAATGGATGAAGTTAATTTACTGACACTACACTTTTCTCCCAACATGCTATATATCTATCCTAAACTGAAACTGATTTTCATTGTTAAACTATAGAGTTGTTTGTTGATTTTTTTAAAAAAAATTATAATGCTCTGTGTAAGAGATGAATATATCTTAGTCGATAAGAATGTGGTGTCTTATCCTTACAAATGACAAAGTGTATTGAACCACTGGTCTCTTTCTCCCAGTGGAAGTATAAAGGAAGGTCACTCTTTCAGAAGGAAGAAAAAGATATATCAACTTAAAGTGTCAAATGCAAGGCACAAAAGGTGTTTGTCAATTTTTCTAGAATAAAAATAACTTTTATGTAGCAAATTAAATTTTATCTCAAGGTCTAGCTGCATCTTTTCAGTTTATTTTAGGGGTTGTGATATATACCAAGATTTATTACTTCTTTTTAAGTTATCATTATTAATAATATTCTGCCTACCAGTTACTAAAACATTTTTTTGTCTTTCTCTCTAATTACTGAACAACAGCTCCTTCAAATTCAGTTAAATTAATGGTTTTCTTCTTTCTAGAAGTATTGTTCTTGTATTCTTATGGAGTTTGGAGTACACTAGGTAAATTAAAATTGGATAAAGTTAAAACCCCACAGACTCTTCTCACTGTTGAGTTGATTCTAACTCGAGGTAACCCTCTATTAGGTTTCTAATACTGTAAATCTTGACAGGACCAGTCTGCTTCATCTTTTCCCTGCAGGATGACTTGTAGATTCAAACTACTGGCTTTTTAGATAGCAGACCAATATATAATGAACTAGGCTGAATGCCACTAGGCTGAAAAACAAACATTGTTGTTTTTGTTGTGAGGTGCCATTGAGTTTGCTACAGCGCATAGTGTTGCTATGAATTACAGATATGAATCTTGCTTTATTCTGCACCATTTTCCCAAACTCTGACATGCACGAGCCTGTAGTTATAGTCAATCCATCTTGTTGGGAGTTTTCCTTTCTTTTACTCTCCATCTTTCTCAGCAGATAGAAGCTGATAAGATCAGAGATAATTTTGTATTTGTGTGTATCTCTTTAATTCTACTAGTTCATGACATCAACGGCTTGCCAAAAAGTATGTGGTTGTTAGTAGGTACTGCTTTCATTCTTACTGTTACTATGCACACATTTCTTTCTAATAATAGGTTACTTACATTGAAAAATAAAAGATAGAGCAGCTTGTGTATAAATGCACTGTTAGCCAAGTGCAAGTGGAGTTTTTAAACCTGGAAAATAAAAGAAGTATTAAGAAGCAATAGTTACTCTGTTTTTGATTATTCAAATTTCCAATAAAGGGTTAAACCAAGGTTCTCCTTGGAGGCAAGAATTTTGAAGCTCTGTCTTGCATACTTTGGGCATGTGGCAAGAAGAGCCAGTCCTTAGAGAAGAATATCATGCTTAGAAGGGTAGAGAGACAGCACAGGAGAGGATGACCCTGGATGAGATGTGGGTTGACAGAGTCACTGGAGAAATGGGAGTAGATGTGTTGAAGATTGTGAGCTTGGCTCAGGATAAGGCAGGATTCAGAGCTATTATGCATAAGGTTTCTAAGAGTTGCAGGTGACTCGACAGCACATAATAACAACATTACTAAATTTAATTATTCAAGTAGCTGGACTCTGAGGAGGAATGTGCATCAGGATTGGAGGAAGACTCCTCAATAACCTTTGTTATGTAGATAACCCAGTCTTATGTGCTAAAAGTGAAGAAGACTACAAGTGCACTGCAAAAAGTGAAAGGCTGAAGCCTTTAATATGAATTGCATCTCAATGTCATGAAAACAAAAATCTTTGCCACTAGACCTATAAAAAACACCATGAGAGATGGAGAAAATATTGAAACTGTTTATCATTTCATCTTATTTGGATCTACAATTGGTATACTTCCTACCAGCAGTCAAGAGATCAGGAGACACATTGTATGGAAAAGTCTCTTGCACTGACAGACTCCTCCAAATTATTGAGGAAGAGTGATGTTAGTTTGAGGAACAAGCCATGCCAGGTACAGGCTATGTTCTTTTCAATCACTTTCTATGCATCTGGAAGCTGGACAATGAATAAGAATGATAAAAGAATTGATGCTTTTGAGTAGTGAACTTGGAGGAGAGCACTGACTATACCATAGACTGCCAAGAGAACGAACAGATATGCCTTGGATAAGGTGCAGCAGAGTGTTCCTTTGAGGCAGATGGCGAAGCTTTGTCTCATACATTTTGGGCATGTTGCTAGGAGAGGCTGCTTTGCAGAGAGGAAGATAATGCTTGGAAAGGTAGCAGATGGTGAATGACAAGAAGATCTTCAACCAAATGGACTGACACCTAGACTGTAGCAATAGGCTCAAGTGTGTCAGAGTTTGTGAGGATGGCACAGGATAGGACAAGGTTCAGACCTGCTGTTTATGGGGTAGGTATGAGTTGTACTCAACTTGATGGCACCTAACAGCAATGACAATATTGTTAAATTTGCTACACAACAGGTAGGAAAAGCATGGCATTATGCTCATAATCTACTTCTAAATTCGTTACTACATGGGGAAGTTGTTAATCTGCTAAATCTTAATGTTTTTCACCTGCACATAAATAGTATGAAACTGAAGAGGACCTGAAGTGCCTGCTGCAGAGTGTCAAGGACTGTAGCCTACAATAGGATTGAGGCTCAATGTCAAGAAGACAAAGATTCTCACCACTGGACCAATTGGCAGCATCAGGATGGATGGTGAAGAGATTGAGATTATACACAGCTTTAGTTTGCTTGGCTCCATAGTCAACAGTCTTGGCACCAGTAGCCAGGAAATTAAAAGGTGCATTGCCATGGGTAAGTCTGTTGTTAGGGACCTCTCCAAAGTACTGAAGAGCAATGGTGTCTCTCTGGAGACTAAGGTGCGTCTGATACAGGCCATGGTCTTCGCAATCACTTGTTATGCATCAGAGAGTTGGACAATAACCAGGGAGGATAGAAGGAGAATTGATGCCTTTAAGATGTGGTGCTGGAGAAGAGTATTGAGAATACCATGGACTGTTAGGAAAACAAACAGATTTGTCCTGGAAAGGGTTAAACTGGGTGGCTCCTTGGAGGCAAGGATTCTGAGGCTCCGTCTAACATACTTTGGACATGTTGTGAGGAGAGACCGGTCCTTAGAGAGGGACATCATGCTTGGGAGGGTGGAGGGACGGCGCAGGAGAGGAAGGCCCTCTATGAGGTGGATTGATTCAGTGACTGGGGTAATTGGGATGGGAGTGTTGGAGACAGTGCGATTGGCACAGGACAGAGCGGAGTTTAGGGCTGTTGTACATAGGGTCACTATGAGTCGCAGGCGACTCGACGGCACGTAACAACAACAACAACAACAGCATAAATAGTATTGACCCCACTTACTTCATATAACTGTTACAGTTATATTAAGTTGTGTACTAAGCTGTGTACTTTAAGTTAGTTCCTTTTTAAAGTATTTGGATTACATTTCTATCAATTTGAAAATAAGTAGTAAGTTTACAGATTTGAATCTAACTCTATTAATTATTATATCAAAGGTGAATATACTAAAACCCCCATTATAAGGCAGATATTGTTGAACTGTATGAAAAAAACCCCAGTTCAACTATATGCTGTCAACAAGACAAGTACAATTACACAGATTTGTATTTCAAATTAGATTCAAATACACACATGAATTTAAAGTTAAAGGAATGGTACAATATATACCTTGGGAACAGTAAACAGAAAAGAGCTGAGGTAATCATATTAATATTAGAAAAATTGAATTGAGACTAGAAAAATTAGTGAAGACAATGAGGGGCAAGGTCTAATAATATAATAACTAATAAACATATAACAGTCAATACATATATATTCTGAACAATGAAATCCCAAATAATCTAAAGAAAAGGCAAATATAAAGGAAAAAGAGACAATTCATTAATATCTGGAGTTTTCAATAACTGAAAGAACAATTGGACAAAAAGTGTACAAAAGTATCAACTTCTTAATAGTTTAGTAGCTAACGTGCTTACTCATTGCTGTCAAGTCACAGACACATAACTGACACTCTTCCACGTGGGTTTTGAGTTAGCGGCACAACTCTCTACAGACTAAATAACTATCCCCTTCACATAAGTGATCCTACTAATGTATAAATAATGTTTCCTTGAAAAGTGATTGTAAAATGTTCTCTTACATAGATGTATTGCTGGTTATTGCATTTCTACCAAAACTATTTTACCTTGAGTCAGTTCTAACTCATGACAACTCATAAGTGTGGAAAAGGATGCTTCATAGAGTTTTCAAGACTGTGACGTTTGGAAGCAGACACCCAGTTCTCTTCAAAAGTATCTTTCAGTGGGTTTGAGTTGCCAAAATTCCAGCTAGCATTGAAGTACTTAACTGTGCTACCCAAACACTTAAAATACTTGGAAATTAAATAATAGATTTCTAAATATCCCATGGATCAAATTACAAATCACAAGAATATTAATTTTCAATGGAATGAAAATTAAAACATTATAGCAATAGTTATAAAATACCTGTAAGTAGTGCTGTTTTATTGATGTTAGGTGCCATTGAGTCAAGTACAATTCACAGTAACCCTGTGAATAACAGATATGAACCCTGTCCTATCCTGTGCCATCCTCACACTTCTTAAACATTAGAGCCGAGTCAGTCACTGTGTTAATCCATAGTTGAGGGTCTGCCTTTCCTTTGCTGAACCTCTGTATTTCCAAGTTATCACGTCCATTTCCAAGGAATAGCCCCTTCTAGCAACATGCCCAAAGTATGTGAGCCAAACCCTCATCATCTTTGCCTCCAAAGAGCACTCAGGATTGCACCCTCTGTAAAGTATACTTGTTTCTTCTTTTGGCAGTCCTTGAAATGTTAGGTATTCTTTTCCAGCACCACAGCTCAAAGGTATCAATTCTTCAGTCATCCTTATTTATTGTTCAGCTCTGAGATGCATAGCAAGTGATCAGAAAGGCCATAGCGTGCTCAGATGCACCCTAGTCCTCAATCTGACATCATTAATGCCTCAATAATTTGGAGAGGTCCCTAACTGCAGATATTCCCAATGTGATAGGTCTCCTTATTTTTTTAATGCTGGTACCAAGGGTGTTGATTGTGTATCCAAGTAAGATGAAGTTGACAATTTCAATCTTTTCCTATCCATCATTATGTTGCCTATTAGCCCAGTGATAAGAATTCCTTGTTCTCTTGACATTGAGACATAGTTGATATTGAAGGCTGTATTCTTTGATCTTCTGCAACAAGTGCATCAAGTTTTCCTCACTTTGAGCAAGCAAGCTTGTGCCACATAATGCATGTTATTGATGAGTCTCCTTCTGAACGTGATACCATATTCCTTTTCATAGTGTTTAGCTTCTCGAATAATTTGTTCAGCATACAGCTCAATAATTATGGAGAGAGCCTACTACCCTGACACACTTCCTTATTAATTTTAAATCACATCATTCTCTTGCTCAATTTGCACAATAGCCTCTTGTTGTAGGTAAAGGTTGTATCAAGTACTCTTGCATTCTCATTCTTCTCAATGTTAGCCATAACTTGTTGTGATCTACACAGTCAAATGCCTTTGCAAAGTCAATAAAGCATAAATAGACATTACTCTGGTATTTACTTTGAGTCAGGATCCATCTGATATCAGCAATGATATCCCTAGTGCCATGGCGTCTTCTAAATCCTGCTTGAACTTCTAGCAGTTCCTTATCTATGTACTATTTTGAATGATCTTCAGCAGCATTTTGCTTACATATGATATTAATGATATTGTTGGATAGATTCCACATTTTATTGGATCAACTTTTCTTGGGAATGGGAACAAATATGGATTTCTTCCAATCCATTGGCCAGACAACTGTCATCCAAATTTCCTGGCATAGATTGGTAAGTGCCTCAGGGCTGTAACTCTTAATTGAAACCATTCAATTGGTTCCATAAACTCCTGGGGCCTTATTTTCTGCCAATGGCTTCAATACAGCTTCCACTTCTTACTTCATTACCATTGGCTCCGTGCAAGCAAGATTCTGCTAAAGATTATCCAAAACCAACTGGAACAGCACATCAACACAGAACTGCCAGAATTGCATGCTGGGTTTAGAAGGAGTTGTGGTACTAGGGATATTGTAGCTAATGTTAGATGAGTCTTGGCCAAACTCAGGGAGTACCAGAGGAATGTCTGAGAAGAATGAGAATCCCAGAACACTTGATAGTGCATATGCGAAACCTATACTTGGACCAGCAGGCAGTCATTAGAACAATGCAAGGGAACACAGCATGATTCAAAATTGAGAAGGGTGTATCCCAGTGATACGTCCTATCTCCATACCTTTTCAAACTATATGCAGAACAGATTATCTGGGAGTCTGAGCTGTATGAGTAGAACTGTGGCATCAGGATTGGAGGAAGACTCATCTACAATCTGCATTATGCAGATGACACAATCCTGCTTGCTGAAACGGAGGAGACCTGAAGTCCTTACTGTAGAAGGTCAAGGACTGCAGCCTTCAGTATGTATTGAAACTCACTATAAAAAAAACAAGCAAACCAAAGATTCTCACCACTGGTCCAACTGGCAACATCGTGATGGATGGTGAGATTGAGATTGTTAAAAGCTTTAGTTTGCTTGCTTCCACAGTCAACAGTCTTGGCACCAGTAGTCAAAAAATTAAAAGATATATTGCATTGGGAAAGCCTGTTTTTAGAGACATCTCCAAAGTACTGAAGAGCAATGATGTCAGTCTAGAGACTAAGGTGCACCTGATCTAGGCCATGGTCTTTGCAATCACTTGCTATGCACCAGAGAGCTAAACAATGACTAGGAATTATAGAAGAAGAATTGATGCCTTTGAGCTGTGGTGTTGGAGAAGAGTATTGGTTATATCATAGACTGCAAAGAGAACAAGCAGGTTCATCCTAGAGAGGGTGAAGCCAGGCTTCTTCTTAGATGCAAGAATTCTGAATCTCCATCTGACATACTTTGGACATGTTGCAAGGAAGGACCAGTCCTTGGGGAGGGATGTCAAACTTGGGATGGTGGAAGGACAGTGCAGGAGAGGAAGACCCTCGATGAGACGGATTGATTCAGTCACTAGGACAATGGGGTTTGGTGTGTCAGAGACAATAAGATTGCCACAGGATAGAGCAGGATTTAGGACTGTTGTACATAGGGTCTCTATGAGTTACAGGTGACTCAACAGCACTTAACAACAACAACAACAAACTGCTCATATGGTACTTCCTGAAATTTTTCAGTGTCAGTCAGTTCTTTTTGATACAATGATTCTGTGTATTCCTTCCAATCTATTTTTGATGCTTTCTGGGTCATTCCATTTGCGACTCAAGGCTTAAATTTGTTTCTTCAGTTCTTTCATCTTGAGAAATGCAGTGTGTTTTTTCCCTTTTTATTCTACAATTCTAGCTCACTGAATATTCCCTCACCACCCCAGAGCAAAAAGCAGATAAAGAGCCCATGGTTCAGCCCTACGTACCTCTAGAGCCACACTGAGAGCAAGAGGTTCATTTATGTGTTGCTGACTCACAGTTGTGGTGCTGAGAATGGGATTTATTAAGGAAGGAGGTGGAGATTAGGAAAGGCAAAGAATATCACACAAAACAAGTCTAGGTTTCAGCCCAAGTTCCATGGCACAATTCTTCAATTAGGCAAGGCTCTGCTTTCAGTTCAGCTGTCAAATCCAAATCATCTAGCAAGGTTTGCCTCAGAGCAGTTACAAGTAAGCTTCTCCTTAATCATCTATCAAGCACAGCAAGAACCTTTAACTGTGGCCTTTATCTCAGGACTTCTCTGATTACAAGTTGCCACAGATTCTCCATAGCAATGCCACAGTCTCTCTACCACCAGGGTCTTACTCTCACTAGGATCTTGCTCTGGTTTCCCTCATGTCTTGCTGCCCAGCGGGAAGTACTCTTTCTCTTATCCTAGTCCTACAGCTGTTGGTGCTTTGCAAGACCATACACATGCCTGCAGTCAAGGTCGCTGGAGGCCAGAGGGGGCTAACTGTAATGTCTAAGAAAAAAGCCAACTTTTAGGTTAACAGAACCTCGTCTCCTCTCCTCTCCTCTCCTCTCCTCTCCTCTCCTTTCCTCTCGTTTCCTCTCCTCTCCTCTCCTCTCACTAATGCCTAGTATGTTGACGTTCATGAGTTCCATTTCCTTTTTCAAAATTTCTGGTTTTACAATGTTCGAACTACATACATTCTATGTTCCAATAATTAAAGGAAGTTTGTGATTCTTTTTTCTCATTTCAACTGACTTCCAATCTGGGCTCTAACATTACTACTATAACTATGCGAGTTTCTCTACTGTTCATAGTTTTCAGAACAGTGCTTAGTGGGAATTTTATAACTTCAATAACCTATACTTTAAGTACTAAGAGTCTCAAATCAATCTACACATTAGTGTATATTTTGTTGTTAGGTGCCATTGAATTTATTATGACTCATAAATAATGTTATGAATAATAAGTTTGAACCTTTTATTATCATGTGGCATCCTTATAATCTATGCCATACCAAAGCCATTATTACAGTCATTATGTTATTCCGTGTCTTGTTTCAAACCATTGAAGAGTTTGTGGACCACACAGTGATGCCTTGCATGCAAGAAGTCGAAGTGCTCTTCTGTGGAATCTTCTGCTGGGTGTGATCAGGAGGACATGCTCTCATCACAGCGGTCTGGTCACTCCCTGGCCTTTACACCTTTTTTTCAGCTGCTCACATGGTTCTCTCAATATTGTTAGGAGATACAGTAGTTCTCCCTCTTATTCCTCCTCCTCTTAGGATCTCTGGATCCAGTTAGCAGCTTTCACTCATCCTCCAGCTCTAGGTCTGGCTCTGGTTTAAATTAAAAAACAGCAGCAACAAAGCAGACTCCACTTCAGGATCAAGAAGGACTTGTAAAGGTCATATCCTGCCAATTGACTTTTGATACAAGTGCCAAGATGATTTCTGAGAAACATAATATCTCAAATAAAGAGTGCCAGTCCAATTGGATATCTATGTATATAAAAAAATAAAATTAGAATTTTACCTCACAGTACATACAAAAATTAACTTGAACAGGGAAGAAAATTATACATGATAAGTAAAACTGTAAAGTTTCTTGAACAAAAAAAAATAAGAAATTCTCCTCATTGACAAAGTGTTTTCAGATATAATTTTAAAGGCACAAGCTATTGATAAAAAAGAATTTACAAATTATACTGCATCAAAATGAAAAAAAATTGTACTTTACAGGGCACCATTAATCAAATTTCAAGGCAGAAATCACATTGGGAGAAAACATTTACTGATTATATAAGCAGAATGTAGGTTGAGCTGAAGGGAGCATTGATAGTCTAGTCTATAAGGAGTTGAACTGCAAACCTAAAGGTGGCACCTGTCTACCAGTTCAAATCCCCAGTGGGACTACAGAGGAAAAACGTCCAAAGTATGTCAGACAGAGCCTCAGAATACTTGCCTCAAAGGAGCCATCCGGTTTAACCCTTTCCGGGACAAATCTGTTTGTTTCCCTAGCAGTCCATGGTATTCTCAATAATCTTCTCCAGCACCACATCTCAAAGGCATCAATTCTCCTTCTATCCTCCTTGGTCATTGTCCAACTCTCTGATGCATAACAAGTGATTGTGAAACCATGGCCTGCATCAGAAGCACCT
>NW_006399757.1:9528924-9538122 GCF_000299155.1 Elephantulus edwardii | reverse complement strand
ATGCATACATAATATATGACATATTTATATAAAATTCTAAATGCAAACTAATCCATGGTGACAGAACTGATCTGTGGCTGCCAAGGTATGGCTGGAAAAATGGTTGATGAGCACCAAAGGGGTATGGGAAATTTTGAGGGGATATTGAACTGTTCATTATTTTGCTTATGATGAAGGCTTCACACAAATATGCAAGTTTGGCACAAAGTGAGCAGTTTAAAATCAACCTATTTGTAGGAGAAATATATAGCAGTCTATTTCCATGAAGATTTACAGCCTTGGAAACCTTATGAGGCAGTTGTACTTTGTCCTGTAGCCATTGTGAATAGGAATCAACTAATGGCAGTTGATGGAACCAACTTGTAGGTCACCCTCCATTTGGTCTCTGAGGCTGTCCATTGAATGGAAGGAGACTGCCCATCTTTATGCCATGGAGCTGCTAGTGGATTTCAACTGTCAGAGAGGCATAGGCTTTGGTTAGAAGTACGTCTCTCTATGGACAATGTCTGTAAGAACAGGAGATATTCCTTTTCTATTTTTCTTTGTAGTTACCAAACTAAAGTTCTGATCATATTGAATTTTGACTTGTTTGTTGAAGGGGTGTGTGTGTGTGTGTGTGTGTGTGTGTGTGTGTGTAGTCCCCCCACCCCATTATCCCTCTATAGGACTGTGGTGTTAAGGGTTTATTGTTCAAAATGTCTTCCTTAGCCATTGACTGACGGCCATGTGGATGGGCAGAAACATGTGAATAGGGTGTGTTTGCCTATCCATAAGGGGATGACAGAACATCACCACCAGCAAGGAAGAAGCAATTGTTTGGGGCCGTAGATACTTGGGCCAGTCAGACCAAGGCTTATGGGAGCAGTGGCCGCAGCAGCCACAGCTCAGACCCTTACGTGAGAAAGAATAGATCTTAGGACTGCAACCTCAAGAACTAGGAGCCTTTCCTCAAATTTCTTAGACAACTAAAGGTAAGGAGGTTGTTGTTGTTGTGTGTACCTGGTGAGTTCAAACTGACTCATTGCTGACCCTCCAGTGGGTTTGCAGAGGCAGTAAGTTTCACAGAAAGGGATTGCCCATCATTCTCCCATAGAGCTATTGGTGGACTTGAACTATGTTCCTTTGGGATTGCAGTGCAGTTTCTTACTGCTAGGCCATAATTGACAGAACAGAGCACTTTGTAACACTGGCCTAAAGCCACGAGAGTCAAGGCTGAGGTGTCTGTTAGCACATTTCAGAAGCTATCCTGACTGAGTGTGTTCTGCTACTAACCTGAATGATAGCCTTTTGATTTCCCTCATATGGTTCTGTGTGGTCTGTGAGAGAACACATTTCAATAAGATTGGTATTGTGATGAGTAGAAAGAGGTATAGAAGTATGAGAGACATGCCTTACCTTATGGGAATTAATTTTGTGCTGCTGATGTTTACAGGGACAGTTTCCCTTGGTGAAGTTAGTAAAGATTAGATATGGCCATCTCCGCATCTTTCTTTTTACAAGGACATTATTGGAATTAGTGATGAGTAACCAGTTCTATGGAGCTTGCTCTAGTATCCTTTGTTTCTCTGTAATTTTCAAATGCTTTATGACACTTACCAGGTGTTCTCCTCTTTGAGAACATTCATCCATACCATCAATAGTAGAATTAATACAGCATTTAGACTGCTAGCTTGTTCCAGGGACTACTTATACCTTCATATCACCGGGAACAGGATTCTTCTCATAAGGGTTGCATTGAATAATTTAGTCCCTAAACCCTGGAAGAACTCCAACCAAAATATTATGCATTTACACCAAGTATTCAAAATGAGAGATTCAACTCTTTGGAGCAGTTCTTGTTTGTTTTGAATCATGTTTAATTACAATTAGAATGGAGGCACTCTGGAATTAACTTTCTGGTCAACTAGCAGAAATTTAGAACGTGTCCTCCTTACATATACCTTGTTGTTGTGTGTCATAGAGTCAGCATTGACTCATAGCTGACCCTCCAGCAGGTTTTAAGAGGCAGTATATGCCACAGATGGAGATTGCCCATCTTTCTCCCATGGAGCATCTGGTGGATTTCAACTGTGTGCTTTTGGGACTGCAATGCATCTTCTTACCACTAGGCCATTAGAGCTCCGTATATATACCTATGAATCAGAAATCCAATCATCTAACTAACTAACTAAATGAAGTGGTTAAAAGAAGAAGGGAAAGAAGAAATGGATATTAGAGTAAAAATTTTGAAGGAAAAAAAACCCCATTATTGTAGAATGAGTATAAAGATCCAATGGACTGTGATGGTGGAAGCAGAAGGATGAGGATGTGCAGTGGGGGAGGGGGAGATTTATCATGGGGTTATACAATTTGATGGGTTGGGGGGGTGAGGGAAATTGGAAGAATCTGTTCTAGAAAACAGTGTATTTGAATTTTATAAACTAGTAAAATAAAAAATTGAAAAAAGAAAAAATCTATGGCTATTAATTATAAAAACTACAAAATGAGATATCTAACTTTAAATGATTTGGTAGATAATGGTGGCCTAGTCAAAGAGTTGAAATGCTTCTAATCCAATTCATGATTCTTGACAGTTGGAATTCACCAGCTGCTCCATGGCAGAAAGATGGGAAATCTCCTCCTGAGGAATTTACAGCTTCTGAATCCTAGGGGATGGTCCGCTATGAGTCCGTCTAGACTCAAGTTGTCCTTAGTAGGAGTTGGGGGAGGGAGAAAAGTAAAGTCTAAATGAATTTGCTTATCTTAAATATTGGTCAAGTATGACACCTAGAGGCCACACAAACAGAATTCCTTTGGGTAGTTGGTTTTTTTAAGATGCAAGATGCATCTTAAGTTACTTCAATTTCTATTTGAGAGAAAGATATCTCAGATATCTTCCCTATGTAATATTGTGATAAGAATAACTTTGTTTAAATGTCTTTATTTATACATTATAGTTACACATAAGAACTGATGATATTAAATGTTGTTTTCTTTTTGTCACATATTATTAATTTAAAATGCTAATATCTATCTAAGTCATTGTCCATGCACAAGTCATAATGATTTTTTGTTTATGTTCTAATAAAAAATAAGCACACGTGCATATGTGTGAACATTCAGAGTTTAGAAATGATATAAAAATATAGTAAAGTCAAATTCAGGACACCACATGTGAAGTGATAGGTTCTGAATTGACTCATTTCTAAATTAAAAAAAAAAAATCACAAAAACTATGCTTTGCATTTTTTACTCATTGGTTTGGAAAACTTTTACAGCCAGGCTCATTAATACCTGAACAGTTCTTTGTGAAAAATGATGAACGGTTTACTTGATGGCAGGTGGTACAGATGGTCAATTTAATCTGCATCCTTGAGACTTCTCGTGACTAAATTTTGACATCATGTCATTAAGCATTTGTGTATTATTTATATGATCCCCTAGAAAACAAAGATTGCTCTCTCTTGCCATCTATCAGTTTTATTGATAGGATTTATCCAGTTGGACACTATCCCTTTCACTGAGGAACATGTATCTGAATATATATGTCACTTCTCTCTCCTTGGAGACCCATACATTTGTGTCCTCAAGTGCAGTCATGACATTGTTATAGAACAGATATGTGGCAGTTGTGGAGACAAATGCTTACGTGTCTCAGAGTGTGTAACCTTGCTTAAAGATATCTTAACTACTAACTGATTTTATATAGAAGGATAGATACACATTCAGTGTGTATGTGTATGTCCCTTAAGCTTTGTATAAATTGAAATTGAGAGGAAGAAATGGATTGCTGGAAATTTTCAAACTCTCCTGTAGCGGGTTGCATTGTTAATCCAAAGGGCATACATCTCTGGCGGTTCCAATCCACCTTTGCTTAAGAGAATGATGAGCAATCTTCTCCCCTGGGATACACAGCCTCAGAAATCCAATAGGTGGGTCAGCTATGAGTCAGTTTCAATTCAAGGGTAAAGAAAGTGAGTTTTTTTAAACTATAGAACATGTTTCCCTAAGATTATATTGTAAACAGTAGCAAAGTTTGACTTAGAAGCTGTCCCTAGCTCTTATGTCTAGTGCTTGATACAGCAGCTAGAATGTGTGAACTCTTGAGTGTCTGAGCAATTATTATACAAACATAGATAAATATACACTCAGCATCTTACATTTTCTTTTGCTAGTAAGCTATTAAATATAGTGCCTGGTGGCTATTTGAAGGTCTAAGTATTGACTCTGAACATTAAATTGTATTCACTTGACTCCTTAGATTCTATCTTTTCTGATATAATGAGTTTCCACTTGGAGAATTCGTCCGAGGCCTCCCAAGAATGCTTAGAATGGGCAGATACTACAGAGTGCTTCCAGTTTGAAATTGTCCTTGTGCCAGAGTTGAATAGCTGCTGAGAAATACAAACAAACAGGATAGAAAAATGCTCTCCTTGAGGAGTGGTATCACAGAGTTTTTCCTAAAAGGACAGAACAGAGAAAACCGTAGCTGTTGAAACAAGTGCTCCTTCAGGATGCCATATATTAGTTAGGATCAGGCTTTCTTTGTAACCCTTATCAACCTATAATCTTTTGATTGTTGCCTGTTTTTCACCAGTGAAGAAACAGTAATCCACACTAGCTTATCTGTCCTAATCACAGACCCACAGAGCTAGGGCCCTCTGAGCTTTTAATTCCCTTTTAGAGGCCTAACAGAGTGGAAAGTAAACAAAGACCAAATTTGCAACCTTCAACATTGCTAATTTCCTCTGATGTCAGAATACTTAAACAGGCAAGACCTGGGAATTATTTGATCAAAACTGCTTTTAATCTAATGCATGCAGAGGGGCTGTGTCTGCAAGGGTCTGCAAAATGACAGGCATCCCAAGGGAGCCTTGGGGAGGGTTTCCTCTTTCAGAAACAGTCGCTTCCTCATTTTAAACTCTTATCTTGCTGAATAGCTAGAATAAATTCATAAACGGAAGTTTCTTCGCATTTACAAATTTATATTGTCTTGGCTGAGAGTTGCTCACTTGATAGGAATAGTTTTTCGTAACTTTCTGATTGCTGGCGTTTTTTTATTGGCCAAGAGTCTTGATAATGTTTTGTCTTTACTAGGAAATGGATTAATAACAAAAGGGAGGAAAGGGAGCAAGAAAAGGCAAAACATGGTATTATTTCATACACATTTCTCTATTCCAAGGGTGTGTAAGAAAGTGAACATACGAAGAACAAAACAAAACAAAGCCCCAAACCCTTAAGCACATTTTGCTGCTTTTTCAGACCATGGAAGGCATTTTCTAGTATGGATTTATTAGAGAGATGAAGATCTGCCCTTTAATTTTACTCTCAAATACGTGGGCAAGTATCTTTCGTAGAAACGAAATAGTGTTTTTAGTCATTTTATACCTGAGATAGAATTTTACGATTAGTTTTTATAAAATGGGATCCATGTAATTAGATTATATTGGGTATACATATGAAATACAAACGTCATTTAAAGCCTATTAAAAGACAATGCATTTTAATTTGTCAAAGTCGTTCAACATAGCTCCTTTTTTTTTTTTTTATGGAGAACGAATCACTTTAAGGAAAAGGCATTTTTCAAAAGTGTGCTAAGTGCATTTCCACCACAAGTTAACACGCTGCTTGCTGTCTTAGTCTATTTTCCCATCTAGTCATAAACACTGCTCTCCACATAAAGTAATTCAGACGCTCCAGCTTAAAAACTAAATTATAAACACTGATGCTTTGTGTAAATGTACTCTTAGAATAACATGCCATCAGAGCTAGCATTTGACTCCATGGGTGACAATGAATTTCAATGCCTGTTATTTGTCATTCTGAAGCCTGCCGGGTGATGATTCTTTTTATTGGTGCATCCTTCCAAACATATTTCATCACACCATGTGCAAGGGAGTTCTTTGGGCGGGTGTGTAGGATCTGGGTGCCGCCCGGCTGCCCCCCTTTCACCTTCTCCCTCCTCGCCTCCCCCAGCTCACGCCCCCTTCCCGCTCTCTCCAGCTGGCGGCGGGGGCTGCGCCGCCTCCCTGACCTGGCGGACCTGCTCAGTCAGCTGGGGCCCCCTGCGGACGGCTGCCTCCCTCGCCGCTAGGACCCGCCACTGTGCGCGGAATGGCAGCAGCGGCAGCAGCATCCCCGCCAGCGGTGGTGGTGGCGGCGGCGGCGGCCGCGGCCACGGCGGTCGCTATTGTTCCCTGGTGTTAGAAGCGCTTTCCCTCCTTCTCATCCGAAGCGAACAATAGCAGGAAAGAGCCGGGCTCTCTGGACTCGAAGGGAAGGCATTCGGAAGGCGAAGGGCAGTCAGTCCCTTGCAGAGCGCGCGGCGGACCTGGACGCTGGAGCGGCTGCAGACGGCATGGGGCTGCGAGGCGGGTGCTCGGCGTCCCGGAGCCCGGGCGTCCTGCAGCTGCTGCCGCTGCCACTGCTGCTGCTACTCCTGGGCGCCTGCGGGGCTGCGGCGCAGGGCGAGGCGGGGGCGCCCACCCTCTACCTCTGGAAGACCGGTAAGTGGGGCCCGAGCCCCTCTCCTTTGCCTCTCCACAACTGGGTCCAGAGTAAGCAGCTGAGGGGCTTTCAGAAGGATCCCCCTGGTGCTCATGGCCCTTTTGGGCTGGGAAACTAAGCTCGAAAAAAGTAAGATCTCAGGAAGCAAATTAGGTCATGTCCAAGGCTATTAGAAAAGAAAAACAAAACTAAGAGCCCCGGTGAGTCACTGGAATGATATTTCTCTCGAAGCTCTGTAGTTAATGAGGGCAACGCTGCACTTTCATAAGGATGTGTAATGATTTCAGCCTCTTACTCGGTCTCTTGAGTTTGCAACTAAGGGCAAAGAAGACCCTTCTTCTAAGCCCACTCTTTATTCCAACTTTAACCAAGCGATGTGCTCCGTCCGTGTCCTGATCTGGGTGAATGTAGAGTTGAATGCGTTTAGCTTAGCTTTGTGATATGTGGGACACGTGGAAACACGCTAGAAAACTGTCTTCCTAGTTGTACCAAAGAAAGGTAAATGGAGGTCCATGGAACCCACAGTGAGGTGTCTATAAGCCCTGGTCTTAATGAAGGGCTTGTGTGATTTGTTTAAAAGTACACCATTGCCAGAATGTGTTAGTTTAAACTTTGCCTTTCATGAGCATCCTTTTGTTTTCAACTTATCAGCCAACCAACAAAAACAGCGGCTAAGGACTGCTCATCATAGCTTCCTGGCGAAGCCTTTGGAGGTCTCTATGGGACAGTGACCTGCCTGACAGCAAAACAAAGCTGAGTGAGGGCTTCCCCCAGCATCTTGCTGGTCAGCTTTCCATGTCAACTAAAATGACTCAGATCTCTGAAAATTCACATGTTTATAGGGATAAAGGGGACTTTGCTACTAGTTGAAACTAAAAGCGAATGAAATAATTCCTTTGACAATGCTTAAGTATAAAGAGAAGTTAAAAGAGAGGGAAATGATGTATTTATGATAGAATTTGAAACATGTTATAAAGGGTAGGTCAGTTTCCTGGATCCAGCCTGCTTTGGTCTTTTGTGGGACAGACAGATCAATCTACAATTATACTAATATCCTGAATTTTTAAAGATGTGATATCTATCCAGGAAACTGGGGAGATGGCACAGAAATTTATTTAAAGTCAAAACAAATTATTTGTCTCAGAATATTCTATGAAACACATTGAAATAACAAAGTCATTCTTGCTAACACCTTAAGTTGAAATGAATTGCTTAAATGAGTGTAGGTGAGAATAAATGAATATTTTTCCAGTTAAAACAAAGAGTTGAAGGTTTTCTCTAATTTTGCTATGTACTTTTAGTTTTCAAAATCTTATAGACAAACACCCAAAAGTGTAACCTACTGCTAAGTGACAGTCTTTGCAAACTTGGTAATAGTTTTCAGATAAATGAGTGTTAGACAAAACAGGATTTACCTGATTAAAACTTGGACTATTAAAGTAGCAAGAGAAGAAAAAGGGAAAAAAAAGTAGCAGGAGCCAAGCCGTAATTTAGATGAAAGAAAAGCCTGGGTGACATTGACTTTGCAGCATCAGAGGTGCCAATATATGTCAACATAAATGTCATGGAGGGAACACCAGCCAATAAACACCTTAAAATAGTGGAAAGTGCTCAAGAACCAGGAGAGGAGGACCTTGATCCCAGCACCAGTTCTAGTGCTTATAAACTGTAGCAATGTTGGCAGTTGATTGAATTTTTTATTTCCAGTTTTCTCAACAGCATATAAATAAGATGAGACATTCTGTGCTTTTTGTGAACAAACCACAATGTTGTTGTGAAGTTCAATGAGTCAGTTATGAGCATGTAATCTGTAAACTTTAGGGTCATATCCAAACATATTAACATATTGTGTCCTTTGTGTGACAAGGGTAGGGGTGATACCTTCTCTATAGTGATTTAGTTTTGCTAAATAAAAATAAAAGTGAATTGAAACAGAAGACCAAAAATTGGCCCTCTTTTTGTTCTTTTGCCCAGAGGGGAAAGATAGACTTTATTATCTCTTTAAAGGATTTGTGAACAGTTCTCTTGAGGACCTAGAGCCTATTTAAAGGAGACAGATATGCTGTTATAAAAAGGTGGAGGTGATAGAATCCTAAGCTTTTTGCATGATGAAAGTAAAGAAGCAGGATGGGAATTAGGATAGAAAAGGACAAGAACCCTGAGATATTGTCCAATGATATGAGTTTGGTCTTGGAGAAGTAGTTAACAGGGAGTTGAATTAGTAGTACATTCATTATAGTAATATAGTGAAAAATTAAAATGCACTAGAATGACATCTAACCCTTTTTGAGGCATTGGCAAGCTAAAGAGTGGGGTGTTCTGATGGCTTAGTGGTTGGGGTTGCTCTGCCAACTGGAAGGTAGAAGATTCAAATCCATGAGAAAGGTGGGCAGTCTGCTATTTATAACCTTTGGAACTCACTGGAGTGTCTCCTAAGAGTGTCTCCTAATAATAATGACTTGATAGCACATAATAATAACAATAACAAGAAGCTTTAGAACTCTGGCAAAGAGTCACCTTGGTTTGCTATTTTGATTAACTAGAACAGATATTTGGGATTGTTCACAGCTTTAGTTTGCTTGGCTCCATAGTCAACACTCTCTGCACCAGTAGCCAGGAAATTAAAAGGCACATTGCCATGGGAAAGTCTGCTGTGAGGGACCTCTCCAAAGTACTGAAGAGCAATGGTGTCTCTCTGGAGACTAAGGTGCA
>NW_006399757.1:9519367-9528349 GCF_000299155.1 Elephantulus edwardii | reverse complement strand
CATAATACACGTTACCTATGTCAATAATTGAAGAGAGGCTTCAGGCCTTTTGTTCATAGGCTCTCTATGAGTTGTGCTTGACTTGAAGGCAATTAACAACAACAGCATGGTTTATGATATTTGACATACAATACCCAAGATATACTGTATAAAAACTTTATTAACTCACAAAAAACTTACAGAAGATTTCATATACACTGTCACTGTAGTAAAGGATATTATTCCTGACCTCAATCAACTCACAACTGGAAAAGATATATAAACAGCTGTGGAAAAGATATATAAACAGCTGCATGATGCCGTACTTTGTAAATAAATAAAATGCCACAACAGCAGGAAAGTTCTGTAGCTGATAAATGAATCTGTGGAGAATTTTAAAGAGAAGCTAATAGTTTTACTGAGCCTTGAAGGATGAGTTGAATTTTTACAAAGGGAAGTATGGAAGACTATTCCAAGCAGACGGGGGAAGGGATGTAAAAATGAAAAGGCCTAGCAGCACTGATAGGTATTGGAACTTCCTGCGATGTTCTGCAGCACTAGTGCTGGGGGTTTAGTGGGAATGGCAACATTTAGGACAAATGTAGTGACTTGGGCCATGTTGTGAGAAAATCTTTAAAATATAGTAAAGATGTTGGAGTTTAACCTATGACCACGTGAAAGCCACTGAAATTTTGAGAAGATTGGCATTTGTTGCACAGAACAGAGGAAAGTGAATCAAATTGGACAGCCCAATTTTTGTTGCTATTGTTGAGACACAAAGGGGAACTGAACAAGGACCGTAGAAGTTAAAGTGAAAGGGGTAAGAAGGCTTGGTGTCACATTGCAGAAGTGTTAGCCCAGGATCAGTGAGTAGGATACCCTATACCCAAGTCTCCAACATATCAGCCCTAAGTTTATTTAGACAAAACATGTAAAAGAAGAAAGATCAGGCTTATTAAGGTTGAGGAAGAACAATATCAATGTAAGCCGGAGATATTGAACTTGAAGTAACAATGACCATTCATACGAAGAGTTCTAATGTAAAAATTAGTGAATGGATGAGTAGTTTAAGAGAACTGGGCAATAAAGGTGGTGGTGGTACTTGATAAATATATGATATTTCAAGGCTTGAGTGTGGAAAGGATCATTGCAGAAGGAAAATATTGAAAATACAGATATTCCACAAAGGATATTAAAATTTCAGTATTATAGGTAATACTTGGAAAGAAACCAGTGAAAAGCTGGAGAGGTATGATGAGAAGAGGACCAAGGAAAATGGATTCAGATACTAAATGGAAAAAGGTCTTTGTTAGGGAGAGAGTGGCAAAAAGAAACTTTCCAGAAGTGCCAAGTAAATGGATTATGAAATATTTTAGAAAAGCTCATGTAAAATGAGGACTAGGTAAGATGATTACTGATGATTAAGGGAAGACAGTTTAAACTTTCATGACCCACAAGATAAATGGGCAGTGGCTTATTTGGCAGGTCCTTTCTAACAGCTCATGAGACCTTGAGGAGAAAATGTGTTTAACTATTTGAAATAGAAGGAGCGAGGGTGTTGCACAGAAGACGTATTTTACATGGTACTATATGAAGTAAAGCCTCCTGGAGGTGTAGAGTTGCAAAACATTTTTCTCTTTTGGACATTTTTGTTGTTGTTGTTGCTGTTGTTAAGCATTACTTGGAAGTTGTCTTTTTTGAACCATTTTAATTTTCACGCAAATACTGTCTTTGCAGGCAACTTAAGTAGTATGTACCTGTCAAGAGATATAGAAGGTAATGCAGAGTCCAAAGGGATATATATTTCCCACCAATATTATATTTTCAGGTCCAAAGGTGTAGAGATGGCTGACATAATTTTGTATCCAGGGTCAGGAGTAGCTTGTATGTCCCTTTTAATTTTACTCTAGAGTCCCAATTGACATGTATGTCCCAAATGATGTGCGTCAGAATTCATATTTCATAACAAACTTTCAGAATATACTTCTTAGTTAAGTATGTCTTCCACTAATGAAAACATGACAAAAATTAAAAGAAGAAATTAATGAGTCATGAAAGATTTCACTAATATCCCATAAATAGAGAGCTGTGGTAGCCTAGTGGTAAGAAGCTGTGCTGCAATCCCAAAGGCACATGGTTTGAATCCAACAGCTGCTCTATAGGAGAAGGATGGGCTGTCTGTGTAATTTACTGTCCATGAAAGCCCACTGGAGGTTCAACTTTGGGTCTGTTCCAACTTGATAGTACACAACAACACAATAGCTAACATGTGAGGGATAATAAGTAAGATTTAGGAGAAGGTATAGCTTGATAAAGTGGAATAACCAAGTAGTATTTAAATGGATCTAATACATTATTGTTTTAGGGAAAAATCCAGCACTTATGTAACTAAAATATTATTACAAATTGAATATTTGGCAGTTTTATCTTACTCAATTTAATGGTATCTGTGGGAACTGGAATCTATTTCACAAACACAGAAGAACATCATTAGATGTATTAGATGTTAATTTACTGTTAGTGATAATTGAGTGTTTGTACATTTCATTGCTCTAGCATATGTACTTATTTCAGTAACTATTACTGCTAATTAGATTCACCTGGCAATTCTTAATGATGATTGTCAATGCTTTGAACATTAGGCAGAAAATACTGAATAAATTTAACTTTTGTCAAGTCTCATGGAGACTTAAAATCCTAATGAAGTAATTGGACATAGTTTTATGGTAATGAAATTACATCAAAACCCCAAGAAATACTTATGTTATAACTATGATTCAGTATTTATGTGACAGAAGAATTAGAGGTGTTAATTTTCTCTCCAAAAGAATACTTTCAGTGTTAAACACTTTTGATCTGAATTCATCCCATTTCAGGCAATACTATTATTGACAAAATTAAAGTAGCAGAGGAAAGAAAGGATGGACTTCATTATAAGTCAATTTGGGGAATCATAGATTGATGAAATTATTTCATCATCTGAGAGTTTTCAACATGGATTAGTAATATGTGTTTTGTAGGAATGTTCTGAAGTTAAATAGTAATACATATTTAATATGCTACTCAAATTCCTGGCACTTATTAGATGTTCAATAAATATTGATTTTTATTATTTTAAAAGGATGATTATTTGATTTTATAATCTGAAGTAAATTCAGTCTTCTTGTTGTTGTGTGTGCCACTGAGTATCCTGCACCTCATAGCGACCCCATGTACAATAGCTCCGAACCCTGCCCTGTTTTGAGCCAGTCACACTGGCTCTGAGATGCCTACCCCCATTGCTCCAGTTACACTATAAATTCCTCTCATCCGGCGTCTTCCTCTTCTGCACTTCCCCTCCACCCTTCCAAGTGTGATGTCCTTCTTTAAGGACCAGTTCTTCCTGGCCACATGCCCAAAGTATGTGAGATGGAGGGAGCTTCAAAATCCTAGCCTCCAAGGAGAAACTTGGTTTCACTCTCTCCAAGACAGACTTATTTGTTCTCTTAGTATATTCAGTTTTCTTGTCCAGCACCACAACTCAAAGGCATCCATTCTTATTCTGTCATCCTTAGTCATTATCCAGCTCTCTGGTGCATAGCAAGTCATTGTGAAGACCATAGCCTGGATCAGGCACACTTTGTATATTTTTTCTTTCTGTAAATATGTTAGAAGTTAATTACAAATTGATATGGTTAACTAGAGTGTAGAGACACTCTTAACAAATTGTAAGGGATGTGGCCTTGTAGAAGGGAAATAACATGGAGTTTGAGATCAGATGTGTTGTTGTTATTGTCCATTGTTGTCGGGTCAGAACCAACTCATACTTGATCCTCCAGCAGATTTCCCAAGGCTAGAAATCTCATGAGAGGAGAGCAGCCATTTTTCTCCCACAGAATAGTGGTAGATTCAAAATGCCTATATCTTTGTGAAATTTATTACCCACTTGTCTGGACAACACAATTGTACTGTCAAACCAAAGGCATACAATTTGAGCCCACTAGTTGTTCTACGGGAGAAACATCTATGAGATTTATAGCCTATGAGTGTCTGTTGTGCGTTGATTGTGATCTAGTGGCCCACAACAACAAAAACAGTATGAGTTCAATAGGAATTGATTATTTAGATGAGGATCATAATGTCAAACGCCAGGTAGCTTTGTGAATCTTCAGTATCTTGGTGGACTTATCAGAACTTAAGAAACTCCTTATGTAAATTGTATTTAGCTACAGGGTCTGCAAATGATGAAAGCAAGTCACCATTGAGATTAGGAGTGCTGTGGGTAGCACAAGACCTAGGTTTTCTTCTACCCATCATTCTTTTAAAGACAAGTGACCTGATGTCTGTTGGATAAGATACTGACATTTTGAGACGATTACTTGACACGTGTGGTTGTGAATTTGATCCATATATGAGACAATGAATTTCTTGGTCTCTGCTGTCAGTTAGAATGGTGACACTGGGCTGTGAAGCTCTCTGGGAAAGGAAGAGTGATGGCCCCTCGGTCATGTAGAACTGGTCCCCTTGGGATTAATACAAAGACACATTAGAGCAGCCCTTTGTGGAAGGAGCATTGAGAAAGTGACATCTGGGAAAATATATCTTTCTTTCACAAGAACACAGCATGAATTAGAGGTGCAAATGAATCATAAGGTAGTGATCCTTTCTAACTTTCCTCACAAGGACTTTATACTTTACACTTGAGAATGCACTAAAGTGATGTAAAAATAAAGCAATTTTCATCTAAAAACAAAGTATCCAAGGAGTAAGATAATCTATTCTGATGCAATAATTACACCTAATTTAGACAAGGCCTCATTTTCTGGAAGAAATTTTGAAGTGGCTGGCATTTTGCATGGTTTATTATATGAAATGAACATTATTTTCATTTGTTACTTTTTAAAGTAATGCTATGGGAAAAGAAATAGATCGTGGAAAAATACCTACTTCATATTAGTATTGGTCAAAGTAAGGGTCCCTATGGCAGAGGAGACCTTGAGAGAGATAGTCCATCAAGTAATGTCACATTAAGAAATTCGAGGTAGCAATGCATGACGGCTAAACCTTACTAAAAAAGTGACAGTATGAGAGCATAATTCTTTCATTGTAAGATAGAATGATTTGTACCCTTCTATTTGTAGGAAGCAGTACTTGATGGCTTAGTGGTAAGAAATTGCACTGTAAATGCAAAGGTACTGTTTGAATCCACCAGCTGCTCCATGAGATAAAGAGAAGCGCTTTCCTCCTGTGTGATTTACTGCCTCTGAAAACCTGAGAGAGGGTCAGCTATGGGTCAGTTCATACTCAACAGTACACAGAAACTTAAATAAAGACTAAAGACTCCTGGATGTTTTATTCCCATCCCTCATCCCCCGCAACTATGATTACTCTAGTCAGTGTCCAGTTTTCATATGTGTATATCTTTGCTGATGTCACATGAATACTGGATGAAAGCAAAGAATATCAGAAGAATATATATTTGTGCTTTATTAACTGTGCAAAAATATCTGTGTGCATCCAAATTATGGCTCACATTGGAAAGAATGGGACTCCTAGAATTCTTAATTTTGCTCATATGAAACCAAACCTGGACCTAGAGACTGTTGTATGACCAGAGCTAGAGAGCACTGACTGCATGGTTTAAAATCAGAAAAAGTGTGTGTCAGGTGTTCTACATACATGTTCAGTCTGTATGCTTAACAAAGTATTTGAGAATCTGTACTCTATGAAGAGGAATGTGGTTCAATACATGAAGACTACTTATAAATAACCTGCATTATGCAGATGATACAACCTTGCTTCCTGAAAGTGAAGAGAGGTAGAAGTACTTTCAGGAGAAGATCAAAGAGTGCAACCTTCAATCTAGATTGCAACTCAGTTTCAAGAAAACAAAAATCCTCACTACTGGACAAATAGGCAACATCATGATGGATGGAGGAAACATTGAAACTGTCATCCACAATCGATATGCTTGGTACCAGCAGCCAAGAGATCAGGAGGTGTATTGCAGTGGGAAGTCTTCTATCAGGAATCTCTCCAAATTACTGAAAAGCAATGATGTTAGTTTGAGGACTAATTTGCACTTGATTCAGGCCATGGTATTTTCAGTCACTTGCTATGCTGCTGAGAGCTGGACAATGTGTAAGGATAACATAAAACGAATTGATGCTTTTGAACTATGGTGCTGGAGAAGAGTACTGAATAGTTCATGGATTATTATAAGAACAAGTAAATATATCTTAGAGAAAGTATAACCAGAATGCTTCATGAAGGCAAAGATGATAAATATTTTGGGCATATTTTTAGAAGAGGATATTCCTTGGACTCTACGAAGATGATAAATATTTTGGACATGTTGCCAGGAGAGAGTATTCCTTGGAAAGGAAAATCATGCTTGGAAAGGTAGAGGGATAGTGAAAGGGAGGATGACCCTTAACCAGGTGGACTGTCATGTGACTCTAGCAATGGGCTCAAGTATGTCTCTAAATATTGTTGCTAAAATGTATGCCATAGAGTTAGAAACAACCCATAGCTGGACCCACCAACAGGTCTTCAGACTCAGTTAATCACACAGGAGGAGATTGTCCTTCCTTCTACCGAGCAGTTGGTGGCCTTGAACTGCATGCGTTCAAGATTGAAGCACAATTTATTGCCATTAGGCCACCAGAGTATGTGTGTGTGTGTGTGTGTGTGTGTGTGTGTAGTGCATTTGACTGAGTGGATCACAACAATTGTGGCTAACCTTTAGGAGAATGTGAATCCCAGAACACTTAATTGTACTCATGTGAAGCCTATACTTGGATCAGGAGGCAGTCATCAGAAAACAGAAAGGAAACACAGGGATGCATCCTATCTCCATACCTTTTCAATCTTTATGTGGAACATGTCTTCCTGGAGGCTGGACTTTATGAGCAGGCATATGGCATCAAGATTTGAGGAACACTCATCAAACACCTGCATCATGCAAGTGACACAACAACCTTGTTTGCTAAAACTGAGGAGGACCTGAGACATTTGCTGCAGAAGGTCGATGACTGCAGCCTTCAGTATGGATTGAAGCTCAATATCATGAAAACTAAGATTCTCACCACTGGGCCAATTGGCAGCATCATGATAGATGGACAGGGACAAATCATTGAGATTGTGGACAGCTTCAGCTTGCTTGGTTCCACAATCAACACTCTTGGAACTAGCAGCCAGAAGCACAAGCAGTCAGAAGACAAATTGCATGGAGAAAATCTGCTGTCGTGGACCTTGCCAGAAAACTGAAAAGCAACTATGTCAGTTTAGAGACTAAGGTGCGCCTGATCCAAACCATGACCTTCGGAATTACTTGCTATGCATCAGAGAGCTGGACAATGACTAAAGATGACAGAAGAAGATTCAGTGCTTTTGAGTTTTGGTGCTAGATAAGAGTATTTATGGACTGCCAAGAAAACAAACAGATCTTTCCTGGAGAGGGTGAACCCAGACTGCTCCTTAGAGGCAAGGATTTTGAAACTCCATCTTGCATACTTTGGACATGTTGCCAAGAGGGACCAGTTCTTGAAGAAGGATATCATGCTTGGAAGAGTGGAGAGACAGCACAAGTGAGGATGTGATGGATTAACTCAATAACAGGAGAAATGGGAGTAAGTTGTGAGAGACAATGAAATTGGCTTAAGACAGATCTGTTGTACATAGAGTTGCTATGAGTTTCAAGCAACTTGATGGCATGTAACAACAACCACAGCATGCAAAACAAATAAAATGTTAAAAAACAAAGATTTTTTTCCCTTTTAGTGAAAGGCGCATTGCCATGGGAATGTCTGCTGTTAGGGACCTCTCCAAAGTACTGAAGAGCAATGGTGTCTCTCTGGAGACTAAGGTGTGTCTGATACGGGCCATGGTCTTTGCAATCACTTGTTATGCATCAGAGAGTTGGACAATGATCAAGGAGGATAGAAGGGGAATTGATGCCTTTGAGCTGTGGTGATGGAGATAAGTATTGAGAGTACCTGGACTGCTAGGAAAACAAACAGATTCGTCCTGGAAAGGGTTAAACTGGGTGGCTCCTTGGAGGCAAGCATTCTGAGGCTCCGTCTAACATATTTTGGACATGTTGTGAGGAGAGACCGGTCCTTGGAGAGGGACATCATGCTTGGGAAGGTGGAGGGACAGCGCAGGAGGGGAAGGCCCTCTATGAGGTGGATTGATTCAGTGACTGGTATAATTGGGATGGGAGTGTCAGAGCAGAGCAATTGGCACAGGACAGAGTAGAGTTTAGGGATGTTGTACATAGGGTCGCTATGAGTGGCAAGCAACTCGACGGCACGTAACAACAACAACAACAAGAAGAAGATAGGTTTGGGTCTTGACCTAGTTTTGTTATTTATTAAGAGAATATGAGTTTTGTCTTTCTGTTTTTCTTGTTTCTCAACTATTCCATAAATATGGTATCAGTTGCTAGCTCCCCAGGCTGTTGTTGTCAAGGGTACTCCAGATAAACATTTAGAAGACTTAGTACAATGCCTGACAGTAGTGTGCAGTATATATTTCCTCTGACTCGAATGTGATCCTGCTGTAACCTGGAAACCCTTCCCTCACTGGAATTGTCTAACTCCTGGATTGATTTGACCTGTCTTTGCCCTTAGTTTTTGTTTTTTGTTTTTGTTTTTTTTCCATTTTGATTCTTCTTCATGTTTGGATCTGTCTGAGGCCCATGCTTCTCCACACCTGACACTACTGTGTGTTGTTCTTGCTGTTAATGCCAACAGAATAACTGCAAAATCCTCATTCTTACTGTTTGCCAGGTTGTTTAAAATATAATTTTTCTATATGGAGACATCTTTGCTATGTGGGAAAGTGTGTTATGCTAGAAGTGTGCTTTCCATGATCATTTTTTCTGAAAAAAAAACAAAAAAACAAACAAACCAAAAAAAACCTGAGGGTACCACTGGCAAAATTTTACTAAGAAACCCTAGGAGACAATTCTATTAGAGTAAGTCAGAACTGTCTCTATAAAACTGGGTTTGATTTTATATA
>NW_006399757.1:9518708-9519267 GCF_000299155.1 Elephantulus edwardii | reverse complement strand
TCTATTCTATTCATTGTTGTTAGGTGCTATTGAGTTGAGGTTGACCCATAATGACCCTATGAATTACAGATCTGAACCCTGTCCTATCACGTGCTATCTTCACACTTCCTGACACACTAGAGCCCATTGCTGCCGTCACTTTGTCAATCATCCTGGTTGTGGGTCTTCCTCTCCTTCACTGACCCTTTAACTTTCCATGCCTGGTGTCCCTTGCCAAGGAATAGCCTCTCCTAGCAACAGGCCCAAAGCATGTGAGATGAAGCTTTATCATCTTTGCTTCCGAGGAGCACGCTGGCTTCACATTCTCCAAGATATATTTGTTCTTTTGGCCATCCATGGGATATTCAGTACTCTTCTTTGACACCACAGCCCAAAGGCATCAGTTCTTCTCTGTAATCCTTATTCATTGTCCAACTCTAGAAGCACAACAATAAATTTGTTGTTGTTATGTGCCGTCCAGTCGCTTGTGAAGAGATTGAGATTGTACACAGCTTTAGTTTGCTTGGCTCCATAGTCAACAGTCTTGGCACCAGCAGCCAGGAAATTAAAAGGCGCATTG
>NW_006399757.1:9515002-9517508 GCF_000299155.1 Elephantulus edwardii | reverse complement strand
TGACACACCCATCCCGATTACCCCAGTCACCGAATCAATCCATCTCATAGAGGGTCTTCCCCTCCTGCGCTGTCCCTCCACCCTCCCAAGTATGATGTCCCTCTCCAAGGACCTGTCCCTCCTGGCAACATGTTCAAAGTATGTTGTACCTTCTGTAAAATTTCTTGTGACAATTATAAACTTATATTGTTGTTATATACCATTGAGTTTTATCCGCCTCCTTGCTGACTCTTCAGCAAGTTTTCAGAGGCATTGAATCGTGTGGAAGGAGATTGCTCTTTCTCCCAGGGATTAGTTGGTGGATTTAAATTATATGCTTAGAGTTTGGCAGCACAACTCTACCACTAAGCCACCAGAGCTCCCTAAACTTAAGGTAGTATTGCAATTGTAAGTTAATGCATATTAAAAGCATATGTGTCGTATTTGACTCAACAACACCTAACAATAACAACAACCTACTTAGCATCTAAATATATACAGGTACACACAAATGATACATATGCTATGGTCAAATTAGCACACAGAAATTCTTTTTTATCTCCTGTTTCTGGAATTGCTATACCTCAGAGGAGTTCTGGTAGTTCAGTGGATAAAAACTCACTGCTAACTCAAAGACTAGCAGCGTAAATCTGTCCTGCAGGATGGGAGAAAAAAGATTTGGGTATCTGCTACTGTAAAGGTGATAGTCTAGAAAATTCTAGTCGCTATGGTTTGTATCCACCAACTACTCTGTGGGAGAAATATGACAAGTGTCCATTAAGAGTCACAGCCTTGTACATAATTTATCCAGTTTTTTCAGTCTTACCCCAACCTGAAACAGATAAGGAAGAGAATAATTTAAAAACGATATGTGATAGGGTATTATGGTTATCACAAGAGTCCAGAATTAAGTTTGCACAGTGAAGTGTACTCGGGGCACTGGGAGGAGTGCGGAGGGATTGTATACCAAAGAATGAATTTTTCTTTTACTTTTCAAAAAGAGGAGCGAACTGACCGGGGGAGTGGTGGGCAGAAAGAAAAGTACAACAATGAGTGAATGGAAATCCAGGATCTCTGTGAATGGTCATTAAAATGAATAAAATAAAATTTTTAAAAAAGAATCACAGCCTGGGAAACTCAGCGGAGAGGTGCAATGAATTGGACCAACTATTCCAGTTGCTTTGAGTTTTAGTGGAAATTTAGTTTTATTCTATCATGTAGGATCACTGTGAGATGAAACCAACTCAATGACATCCAGCATCAACAATGGAATGTCTTACATATAACGTTCAGCTGTTGTTATTGTTAGGTGCCATTGAGTCAAGTGTGACTAATAGCAATTCTGTGAATAACAGATGTGAATCTTGACCTATCCTGTACTATGCTCGGCACATCTCTGCTTGTACCCATTGCTGTAGTCACTGTGCCAATCCATCTTTTTGAGAGTATTCCTCTCTTTCACTGATCCCCTCCCCCCTTCCTTCCAGGAGTGATTTACTCTAAGGAATAACCTGTCATAGCAACATACTTGAAATATGTGAGACAAAGCTTTGTCATCTCTGCCACTAAGAAGCATTCCTGGCTGCACTGTCTCCAAGGTGAATCTGTTTGGAGTTTTTTGTTTTGTTTTTTTGGCAGTCTATGGGATATTCAGTAATCTCCCACACCACAGCTCAAAGGCATCAATCAATTCTTCTTGTATTATCTTTATTTCCTGCTCAACTGTCAGATGTATAACAAATGATATAAAAGACCTGACCTGAATTAGGTTCATCTTATTTTTCAAACTGACATCATTATTCTTCAGTAATTTGGAGAAGTCCCTGACAGCTGACTTGCTCAATGCAATACATCTGATCTCCTGAGTGCTGGTACCAAGGGTGTTGATTGTAGATCCAAACAAGAGGAAATCATTGACAATGCCAATCTTTTTCTCCATCTGTCATGATGTCAGAGAGGTCTGGTGACCTAGTGGCAAGAAGATGTGCTGCAATCCCAAAGGCACATGTTTCAAGGCCATCAGCTGCTGTTTCCTGCTAGAAGGATGGACAGTCTCCTCCCATGCAATTAAGTGCCACTGAAATTCCACTGGAGGGTCAGCTATGTATCAGTTCCAACTCTATGGTACACAAGAAGAACATCATTGATGTTGCCTATCAGTTTAGTGGTAAGGATTTGATGTTATACTATAAGAGGTGGAGCTCAGATTGAAAATCAATCAAAATGAGGAGAAAGCAAGTGTTTTTATTGTTGTTGTTATGTGCCGTCGAGTCGCCTGCGACTCATAGCGACCCTATGTACAACAGCCCTAAACTCAGGTCTGTCCTGTGTCAATCGCACTGTCTCCGACACTCCCATCCCAGTTACCCCAGTCACTGAATCAATCCACCTCACAGAGGGCCTTCCCCTCCTGCGCTGTCCCTCCACCCTCTCAAGCATGATGTCCCTCTCTAAGGACCGGTCTCTCCTCACAACATGTCCAAAGTATGTTAGACGGAGCCTCAGATTCCTTGCCTCCAAGGAGCCA
>NW_006399757.1:9510300-9514167 GCF_000299155.1 Elephantulus edwardii | reverse complement strand
CCAAGATCCATCTAACATCAGCTACAATATCTCTAGTACCATGACCCCTTCTGAAACCAGCCTGGACTTCTGGTAGTTCTCTATTGATGTGCTGTCCAAGTACCCATCAATAATGGGAACGTGGAATGTATAAAATATGCATGTAGGAATACTGGAAATTGTAAAAATTGAAATGGAACACTTGAAGATTGACATTGTACCTATTTGTGAACTGAGATGGATTGGCATGGACCATTTTGAATCAGACAATCATATGATCTATTATGCCAGAATGAAAAATGAAATGTAATGTAATGATGTTTCATTCATAGTGAAAAAGACAATTTCAAGATCAATCTTAAAGTAAAATGTTGTGAGTGATAACACACTATCCATATGCATACAAGGAAGACCTGTTAATATGACTGACTATAATGTTCACAGTTGTCACTTTTTAATATGTGTGCAATTAATGCACATAAATGTTCTTCAGAGGTGCTTTGAAACGTTTTACTACACTATCATGTAAAAGTTACATTACAAAAGGTCTTATTGTACAAGTTCTTACATTATTTCTCACTAACTTGGACTTTTTATTTTAAGATTCTCTTTTGTCTAACCATCTTCCTGTGTTTGCCCCAGTGGTGCTTGGACAATGTCTTCAAACTGCAGTACTTGCATAAAAAGTACATTTTTCCAATAGCAACTACCTGTCAGTATATTTTTGAACAGCATTTATCTAAAATGATACTTGGACATAGTTTGCATTGACAATGCTATCATTAATTCAGTAGAGACTGATTAAATATAAAAAATATAAATTATATAAATTATTATATAAGTTATGCTTGGCTCCATAGTCAACAGTCTTGGCACCAGCAGCCAGGAAATTAAAAGGCGCATTGCCATGGGAAAGTCTGCTGTTAGGGACCTCTCCAAAGTGCTGAAGAGCAATGGTATCTCTTTGGAGACTAAGGTGCATCTGATACAGGCCATTGTCTTCACAATCACCTGTTATGCATCAGAGAGTTGGACAATGACCAAGGAGGATAGAAGGAGAATTGATGCCTTTGAGCTGTGGTGCTGGAGAAGAGTATTGAGAATACCATGGACTGCTAGGAAAACAAACAGATTTGTCCTGGAAAGGGTTAAACCGGGTGGCTCCTTGGAGGCAAGGATTCTGAAGCTCCATCTAACATACTTTGGACATGTTGTGAGGAGAGACTGGTTCTTAGAGAGGGACATCATGTTTGGGAGGGTGGAGGGACAGCGTAGGAGGGGAAGGCCCTCTATGAGGTGGATTGATTCAGTGACTGGGATAATTGGGATGGAAGTGTCAGAGACCATGCGATTGGCACAGGACAGAGCGGAGTTTAGGGCTGTTGTACATAGGGTTGCTATGAGTCGCAGGCGACTCGACGGCACATAACGACAACAACAACATATAAATTATATATTATTATATATAAAAAGGAATATAAAATTCCACCCCCCTTTTCTTATGAGAGATAGTTCATTTAGAAACATTATCCATCTTTTTAAGGGACTCCATTCACAGATAGAATTAGGTCACATTTTGTTTCTCAGTTTGTATTGAACAAGTTCAATTCAGAAAAACTGAGCAATATTTAATTTCTATTATTACCAAGTTGTGTGCCAGGTTCTGATGTTGTAAGATGAATAGTATGTGACCCCATCCTCCAGTAGTTCCTTATTACGAGAAATAATTATGTCTTATCTAGTGACCTTATTGCAAAAATAGAGGCATATACATAAGCGTAGAATTGAAGTCTTTCAACATTTGTGTTTTCAGTGAACATAAAGGCTGGAGGATGAATTTTCCTCTATCCTCTTACACACTGGGCTTCATTACTTCTCATTGGGAAGTGGGTCCTGTGTGGTGAGAGTAGATTTTAGGATCAGGACCTTGATGCCCCGAAACTGGGGTACCTAATCACAGAGTTCAATCACACTATAAAAAAGCTTCTTCTGACAGTTGGCAATAGTGACTACATCTCTCTAATGTGTGAGTCATCAGAATGGATTTAGATTTATGGTTTGAAATAATTCATAAGGAAAGCTTTGACTACTGCTAAGAAACATTGCTCTCCCTGTCTCTTACTGGAAGATTTAATGCAACTTCATCAGTTCCCTTGGCTTGTCTTATTAGAGAAGTAGCATTGAACTGCATTAGCTGTGAACATTCCTCGAGAAGAGAGTAAATGTAGTACAGAGAAAGCTAGTCTTTCACCCTTAGTTAAAAAAGCACAGAAGAACCATTAACATCCCAATGCACACATCGTAATAAAAGACTTTAGAATCTTTAAAATAATTCTTGGAGTAAATTTCTATCTTGAAACAATCACCTAAAACAGTATTGATGTTTTAATTTAATGAAAAATGTGAAAATTAGAGGGAAAAACAGTAACTTTTACTACTGTGTCATTTATATGTAAAATGAATCTCCTTTGTTGATGGTATACTGTACATGTAGATTTGCTATTACAGGGTCATATTTTTTTTAACGTTCTATTGGATATAATTTACATGTGGTGAGAAACTGTGTTGCAATTCCAAAGAAATATGGTCAAATCCATCAGCTACTCAGAGAGAGAAGGATAGGCATTCTCCTCCCATGTGATTTACTGCCACTGTCACCATTACTGCCCACTGGAGGGTCAGTTTTGGATTGTTTCTGATTCAATGATGCCAAACAAAACCAATAAAACCACATAGTTCACTCCTCTAAGGTATATAAATCAATGGCTTTTAGTATAGTTAATGGAATTCTGCACTCATCACCACAATTGATTTCAGAATATTTTTGTGACTCAGGATAAACATCCTGCCAAATCCTGGTGTTGTTGTTATGTGTCATTGAGTCACTTACAACTCATGGTGACCCTATTTACAACAGCTCTGAAGCCTGCTCTGTCCTAAGTCCGCCTCACTGACTTCAACATACCAACCCCCGTTGTCCCAGTTACTGTACCAGTCCATCTCATTCAGAGTCTAGAGAAGAGCAGTAAACATGCCATAGCACCACAACTCAAAGGCATCAATTCTTCTGCCATCCTTAGTCATTGTTCAGCTTTCTGATGCATAGCATGGAATTGCAAAGATAAGGCACACCTTACTCTCTAGATTGACATCATTGCTCCTCAGCACTCTGGAGAAGTCCCTGGCACAAATTTCCCCAAGGCAGTTTGTCTTTTCATTTCCTGAGTGTTGGTTACAACAGTGTTGGTTGTGGAACCAAGCAAGATGAAATTTTTGACAACCTCACTATCTTCTCTATCCATTGTGCTGCTAGTTGATTTAGTGGTGAGAATCGTTGTCTTGATGTTGAACTTGAATCCATACTGAAGTCCTTGACCTTCTGCAGAAAACACCTCAGGTCCTCATCAGTTTTGGCAAGCAAGATTGTGTCATATGCATAACACAGGTTGTTGATGAGTCTTCCTCCAATCGTGATGCCCTACTCCTTCCGCATAAAGTACAGCTTCTCGAATGATCTGTTCTGCATACAGATTGAAAAGAACATGGGGACAGGACACATCCTTGACACACCCTTTTTCTAAGTTTGAACTACGCAGTGTTTCCTTGCTCTGTTCTGATGACTGACTCCTGGTTCAAAAAAGACTTGGTAGTAGACAACAAAAATGTATATGAATCTCTGTTGACGGAAGTAAGAAACTCCTGCAGTCCCAGAGGCACAAGGTTTGAATCCACCATCTGCTCCAGAGGTGAAGGATGTGTACTCCTTGGTACCATTTACTACCTCTGAAAACCTCCTGGAGGGTCAGCAATGAGTAGGATACAATTTGAAGACACACAACAACATGTATGCGTGTGTGTGTGTGTGTATGTATATATATATATATATAT
>NW_006399757.1:9457902-9510200 GCF_000299155.1 Elephantulus edwardii | reverse complement strand
CACATTATGTCCCCCTAGGAGTTTTAATGATGATTTGACTGTCATCCAATAAAATACATAAAAGCTCTAATAAAAGCATCACTACATAATTGAAATGTAAACAGAAAATAAGATATTTATATAAACTTAGTTCATAAGGAAAAAGGAACATGTAGGTGGGAAAGCTACTTGAATAAGGAGGACTTAGTAGTATATCTAGAGTAAATTGCTTTTAGGTTTTTATCTGATCATACCGTTAAGGTCTGCAGGTACTCTGAAAAAGAGAGTTATTGGATGGGAAAATATGAATTGTTGGGAGTGCTCCAGACTGCTTAGCTGTTAATCAACTGGTTGGTAGATCAAATCCACCAGCTGTTCTATGGGAAAGAGAGAAAACAATCTACTTCTGTAAAGACATTCAGCCTTGGAAACTAAAAGACAGTTCTGCTCTGTCCTGTAGAGACTCTGTGTATCAGAATTGACTTGATGGCAATGCCTTTGATCTTTTTGGAGTTAAAGAAATGGATGGTGACTTAACTGCATGTAATCAAGGTATTTAGAGAAACTCAACTGATACTTATGAAAAATGTAAATGTTAATTCATTTTAGGAGCAAGCCATTTGGTTTTTACAGCTTGGTAGATATAATAACAGTATATCCTCACCTCCAGCTGTACTCTAGAATTCTCATCCACTCATGCTCAGGTATTATTAGATTATCGTAATTACTTTAGTAATACAGGAAAGAAAATACTCTTCTCTTCTGAGCTAATGCTGATACCTGAGGTTAAATTATTTGATACAAGCCACAGTCTCACTTTAAGTGTAGGTGCTAGGACAAATAACATGAGATTCTTCCTGCTGTTAACACACAGAAATGAGATTTTTACATAAAAAGGTTTTGATGAAAGAAGAGAAAATATTCTTCTGATATATGAAGACTAAGTTTAAAGATTTAAATTAACTCTATATGGTATTAATGAATGATAAGTTTGGGTCTAATATTTTCTGATGAGCATAGGAAGACAGGGTACATAACTAGAGATTTTACTGTTTTGATTGATGTTTTTGCTATCAGGAAAGTGGACTAAAACTATTGACTGTATTCTGAGATTCTATGATTACCACTTATAGGTCTTTTCAAATATGTAGCTTATTGAATAACAGTGTATTTGTTTTAAGTTCTGTTTTGTCACATATTGACATGACTCTCATCCATTTTCTTTATGTAATATTTTTTATCACTGAGAAGTTAAAATTCTGCCTTAAGTAGTAAGACAATATTAATGTGTTATCCTTGTCTTTATTTTTAAAAAGTTACATGAATTTTTCTTGTGGACTCTCTTGACAATAAATCACTGGAGTTTACACTGCATTATCATACAATGAAATAGTCTAAATCTTTCTTCATCTATGTATCTCCAAATACCCCACAGAACTTCATTCTTCAGTAAGACTTTCTCTAGCTCTCTCAAACACACACCATCTCCTTTCTCTCTCCTTTATATTAAATCACATCTGCTTTCATCTTGTCCCATCATCTGAGTTGTGCTTTCTGAAATTAAATACTACCATCCACCTTTAATTTCAGAGGATCTTTTTCAAGTAGGTAAACTGCTATAATTTCTTGAGTAGTTATAATTCAACAATAGAAATGCTGACATTCGCAATGTTCTGCACAGGGAAACTTGCTTTCTAGCTATAGTTTTCCATTTATCCTCTCAGAAATAGAATAAAAACCTCTAGCACCATTTTAATTGTCTGCAGGCACCTAAACTATGATAAACTCATTGTAGACTATGCTATGGTGTATAACTGTAAAATGAGCTAGAATTTATTATTGCAGGTGAAACCCTAGGCATTCATTACAGTAAGAGGATTTGGAAACAATCTCATTCTATGTCTTATACTGGTGAACATTTCCGAAGATACTATGTATTTTAGAGTAAGTTGTGATATAGATGAAAATTAGAACTTCTAGTATCCAGGGTATGTTGTTGTTGTTATGTGCCATCGAGTCATTTGCGACTCAACGATTTCATGTACAAGAACTCTAAATGCTGTTGTTCTATCCTGTGCCAACATAGCCATCTCAAACACACTTATTCCCACTGTTCCAGTCATAGAATCAATCCATCTCATCAAAGGTCTTCCTCTCCTTCACCGCCTTCCACTCTGCCAAACATGATGTCTCTCTCCAAGGACCAGTCCCTCCTTGCAACATGCCCAAAGTATGTCAGACAAAGCTTCAGAATCCTTGACTCCAAGGAGCATTCTGGCCTTACCTTCTCCAGGATAAACCTGTATGTTCTCCTAGCAGTCCATGGTATATTCAACACTCTTCTCCAGCACCACAGCTCAAAGGCATCAATTCTCCTTCTATCAACCCTATTCACTGTCCAACTTTCTGATGCATAGCACGTAATTGTTAATATAGCCCGGATCAGGCGCACTTTAGTCTCCAGCCTGATGTCGTTGCTCTTGAGTACTCTTGAGAGTTCCCTCACAGCTGACTTTCCCAATGCAATTCATCTCCTGATTTCCTGGCTGCTGATACCTAGAGTGTTGATTGTGGAGCCAAGCAAACTAAAACTGTTAACTATCTCAATCTCTTCACCATCCATACTGATGCTGCCAATTGGCCCAGTGGTGAGAATCTTTCTTTCCTTGATGTTGAGCTTCAATCCATATGGGAGGCTGCAGTCCTTGACCTTCTGCAGCAAGTGCTTCAGGTCCTCCTCAGTTTCAGCAAGCAGGGTTGTGTCATCTGCATAACACAGGTTCTTGATGACTCTTCCACCAATCCTGATGCCACATTCCTTTTCATACAGCCCAGTGTCTCGGATGATCTGTTCTGCACACAGATTGAAAAGGTATGGAGACAGAATACATCCCTGAAGGATCCCCTTCTTGAATTTAAACCATGTAGTGTCTCCTTGCTCTGTTCTGACGACTGCCTCTTGGTCCAAGTATAGGTTTCACATTAGCACAATCAAATGTTCTGGGATTCCCATTCTTCTCAGAGTCAGCCACAGCTTGTTGTGATCCACACAGTCAAAAGCCTTTGCATAGTCCATGAAGCACAGGTCGACAATCTTCTGGTATTCTCTGCTTTCTGCCAAGATCCATCTAACATTATCTATAATATCCCTAGTACCACGACCTCTTCTAAATCTAGCCTGCACATCTGGCAGTTCTCTGTTGACATATTGTTCCAAACGTTTTTTTGATAATTTTCAGCAGAATCTTGCTTGCATGTGATATTAATGATATTGTTCAATAATTTCCGCACTTGATTGGGTCATCTTTCTTTGGAATGGGGATAAATATCAATCTTTTCCAGTTAGTGGGCCAGCTGGTTGTTCTCCAGATTTCTTGGCACAATGTGGTGAGCACATCCAGGGAAGTGTCTGTCTTTTGAAATATGTCAATTGGTATGCTGTCAACTCCTGTAGCCTTGTTTTTTGCCAATTCCTTCAGAGCAATTTGAACTTCCTCCTTCATCACCATAGGCTCTTGCTCATATGTCATTTTATGACATTCTTCCTTGTCAGCCAATTCCTTCTGATAACAGTGACTCTGTGTATTCCTTCCATCTTCTCTTGCTACTTCCTGGATCACTTAACATTCTACACAAAGTATCCTTAAGTATTGCCACCCATGGCTTGAATACATATGTGTTATTACTAGGGCCATAAGATTACTACTTACCATTTGTGCTTTATTCCTTCTAAATACTGGGCTATTGTCAAAGTTTCTTTTGACCAAGTAGATGACTATTGTTAGTTGTAAGCCCATTGATTCCTACTCATGGGACCCCCATACGTGCAGGGCAGAACTGAACTCCATAGGTGTGATACATTAGAATGCTAATTAAAAGACTGGTAGTTTGAATCCACCAGTTATAGCTCTGTAGGAGAAATATGGGCAGTCTCCTCCTGTACAGATTTATAAGCTCAGAAACCCAAGAAATGTTTGCTATGAATTGTAATCAATGGAACAGTATTGGGGTTGGGCAAAGTTTGTTTTGTTACATATTTTTAATCTTTCAGAAACAATCACCAGGCTTTTAAGGAATCTCAGGAGGATTTTAATTTTTAACCTTTTGGTTTATAGTCCAGCACATAACCCCTTGTAACCACTTAGGAAGAAGGTACTCCTGAGCACATTTTTATTACATTGTAGAAGCATTTTATCTCTTTAATACAGAATATAGTAGTAGTTTTGCACTAGAGGAAATATTGAAGTAGTCTTTCTGTTTTGATGGTCTTTTGGATAGTTTTGATATGAAACATTTCTTTGGTTTAAGTTGTTTGTGGGTATTCAGTAATTCTACTGCTTAATGTGTGCTGGAAATTCAGTGTCTTATAGTCTGATTAATGATGAGAAGAGTCAATACTTATGACTCACTGAGTTTAAAATATTATCAGACAATATACTGTACTTAACACTAACATCATGTTACACATAATTTAATATGTACTTTATTATAATGTAGTCATGCCTTCAGACAGCTGATTGTGCTCCACAATCTTTATTATAGGCAAAAAAGACTTTGCTCTATTGTAACTGTGAGAAAGTTTTTGAAAAATGTTTTTATTTTTAGGATGCTCAATTAAGCTATATTTCATGAATCTTTTGGCTTTTCTTATTTAATTATGGCGTTTTAATACTTTACTGAGAATACCAGTGTTGTCTACTTTCAAAAATGTAGAGGTAACCACATTTTTCTACTAATATGAACATTTGTGAAGTGGAAATAAAACTACCCTAGAGCTGTATAATATCTGGAATGCTTTTTGTTACATCTACATGCATATATTATTCACTCTATTATATCTTGTATTAATGCATCTAAAATGGAAAGATAAGCTTGACATTAGAAAGTGCTCCTTTGATGTTCTTCTGCCTCTCCTTGTTTTAGTCTATTATAAATAGATCCATGTTATCAGCAATTTTGAAAGCCTTTCATTTAGTGATAAAATATTTTATTAAACTCTATATTAGATATTGCTCTAGCTATGAGGAAATGTGTTGGTGAGTACCATCAAGTCAGAATCAACTCATAGCTGTCCTTCCAGGGTTTTCTGAGATGGTAAATTACACAGGAAGAGATCACCTGTCATTTTCCTGCCAAGCACCTGGTGGATTCTAAACATATAAATTTGGCACAATTCCTTACCAATATGCCACCCATCTGATCTCATGGGGGAAAGTAGACACATATAACTGTGTTCTTTAGCTACTCAACTCTTATTTTTGAAGGAGATGCATACAGATAACTATGATCCAGTGTGATTAAGGCTATCAATGAGGCAAGTCTGAAGTGTGCTAAGAATGCTTAAAAGCAAGTAGCTATTGTTATGCACCATTGAGCTGGAACTGACTCATGGCTGACCCTCCAGTGGGTTTTCAGAGGCAGTAAATCACATTGGAGGGGATTGTCATCATCTTTCTCCTGTGGAGCAACTGGTGGATTTGAACCACACACCTTTAGGTTGGCAACACAACTCTGTACCACTTGGCTACCAGAGCTAAAACCAGAAAGGTTCTAACAGAAACATTTATGGTTGTGTTGGGCTCAAAAAAGAAAAAGAAGAATCAGAAAGATGAGAGAGATGATGGAAAATATCACAGTAAAGCACCTTCCTATCGGTATACCCAACAATCGCAGCAATTTTTTACAATATACCTCTCTTTCATCATCCTTCCTAGATCTGCCAACTATATTTTAAACAGCTCGAGGATTTTACATGTTTTCACTAATTTGCTTTAATAGTCAATCTTTGACTCTGCTTGATTCCTAACTCTTTAGTCTTCCTGCACTCTTAATGGTATGCTATTCTTGTTGAAGAACATAAACTGCTTCTCAGACTCATAGTCTCGAACAAAATGATGAGTTTAATTCAGCTTCTTGTCCAACTCTGAAAATGATCCCCGAAACTTCCTTAATTGAAATTTTCTATTCACTAAGAATGTCAGCTTTATTTAACTTGAACCATGTATCACTTATGCTTCATTATGTTTTATCAAATAGGCTTCATGATATTAGATTGTTTTAGAGCTTGAAAAGGGAAACTCATTAAAATTAAAATGTTATTGATATCTTCATCAGTCATTGGAATTAAGCAGGTAAGCAAATTCTAGAATTACTTGAAATAGTTCATGGTAAGTTAGACAGTGTCTTATGCTATGGCTTGTTGCTGTTGTTATGAGCCATCGAGTTGCTTGCGACTCATAGCGACCCTAAGTACAAGAGCCCTAAATGCTGTTCTATCCTGTGCCAACTCGCCGTCTCAAACACACTCATTCCCACCACGCCAATCACAGAATCGATCCATCTCATCAAGGTTCTTCCTCTGCTGTGCTGTCCCTCCACCCTCCCAAACATGATGTCCCTCTCCAAGGACCTCCTTGCAACATGCCCAAAGTATGTCAGATGAAGCTTCAGAATCCTTGACTCCAAGGAACATTCTGGCTTTACGCTTTCCAGGACAAATCTGTTTGTTCTCCTAGCAGCCCATGGTATATTCAACACTCTTCTCCAGCACCACAGCTCAAAGGCATCAATTCTGTTTCTGTAATCTCTAGTCCCATCCAACTCTCTGATGTATAGCATGTAATTGCGAAGACTATAGCCTGTAGCAGGCACACCTTAGTCCCCAGCCTGACATCGTTGTTCTTCAGTATTCTTGAGAGGTCCCTCACAGCTGACTTTCCCAAGGCAATTTGTCTCTTGATTTCCTGGCTGCTGTTACCAAGGGTGTTGATATAATAATAATAATAATAATAATACTGCTTACTGTAATTTTTTTGTTGTCGTTATGTGCCACCACATCAAAACTGACTCATAAGGGGAGCTCTAGTGGCCTAGTGACAAGAAGCTGCACTGCAATCCCAGAGGCGCACAGTTCGAATCCACCAGATGCTCTGCCGGGGAAGGAGGGACAATCTCCTCCTGTACCAGTCAGATCTGATTTGATGGTACACACAAATAATAAAAAAAAATAAAAAAATTAAAGAAAAACAACAAACAAAAAATCTGACTCATAGCTGACTGTCCAGTGAGTTTTTATGGGAGGAGATTGCCTTTTTCCCTTGGAGCAGCTGGTGGGTTCAAACTGTGGGGGGCCCAATTCCTTATTATTGGTCTGCTCTGGTGGCCTTGTGCTAAGACGCTGGGCTGCAATCTCAGACATGTGTTTGAATCCATCGCCTGTTCTGGGGGAGAAGAATAACCAGTAGTATCCTCCTATGCAATGGACTGTCTCTGAAAATGCACTAGAGATCAGCGGTGCGTTGGTTCCCACTCGATGGCACACAACAAGAAGCCATCAGCGCTCTCTATTGTAATGTTTGGCATGGTTAATCCGTATGGCTTGCTTTCACATAAAGCATGTTTTGATATATTTTTACAACTGTGAATATACACTGGAAATTTCACTTACAGGAAAATCAAACAGCAATGAAGGGTATTTGGAAGTTAAAAAAAAAAAAATCTTCCAACTTGTTGCCATGGAGTCAGAACAGAACCTTCAGTGCTTTTCAGAGGCTGTAAATCACAAGGAAGCTCGCCTATCTTTCCCGTGCAGTGCAGCGTGTGGAGCTCTTCCAACTACCACAACTTTTGGGTTAGCAGGACAACTCCCTGCAGGCTAGGCCACTTTAATCTCTTCTTTGAAGTGATATTTTTTATTATGTGAATATATGGTCTAGTTATATAAAATTTCTTTAGTACTTATGATTTAGGTTGTTTTTGGTTTTTATCATAGAAAACAATCATACCATCAATTACATCCTTGTAGCTCTATCTTTCTTGCACAGCTCTGATTATTTTCTTAAGCTGCCTTCCTTGAAATGGAGTTCAGCTAAAGGACATGGACTTGTTTCAAGATTCTTAATGAAGATTATCAAGTTATTTTAGTTTCTACAGTCCCTAGGAAGGAATAAGATTGCTTCTTTCATAGGCCCCAAACTAGACGTAACAGTTTTCAAACTTTTTTCAGCATGAAAACTCTTGAGTTTTGTGTCTCTATATTGTTATAATTCTCACGGTTCTAATATTGCTATAACAGATGTATCTATTAAATATGATAGAGAAATATGTATTCTTACATTTTGGTAGGATTTTGGTTTTCTCTTTTTTGTTTGTCCTGAAGAGGATATGGAATTGGAAATGTTCCAACCTGGTAAATTTACAACAGCTCAGGAGGAAAATGGAGAAAAGACGGAGGAAAGGAAAGAGGAAGTGAAAGAGAGAGAAGAAGGGAGGAAGAGGAGGAAGAAGGTCAGTCATGATTTGTGGAGAGTCACATGTGGCTGGATGGGGTAGGGCTGTGTGGGAAAGAGAGCAGTGGGACACTTAGAAGTTGGGTGTGTATATCAGAACTACACTAACCATATTTTATTTTATTTGGGCTCATTGTTTTTAGTAGTACCTCATTTAGAATTATTACTCCTAGTTGAGATCTGGTAAAATATAATATTGAAAGAGGCTAGATCCCCTCTGAATCCTCTTTTCTTTCCTGCCCTTGCCCAGAGAAGATTTAGCAAAAAAAAAAGGATTTCATAAGCATATATATTAGTTGCAGCAAAATATTCACTGATTTGAAACATATGTCAGGAAGTCTTTATCAAGGATGAACTGCTTAGACAAAGGGTTTGATGTCATACATATTTTCCTGAAAAAGAAAAAGCATTTTGTATTAATTAAACTACAAGTTAATACTTTTAATAATTCATCACATATAATATGCTTTATTCAAAATAGATTTGGGTTTGATGGAGCTTAAATTGCATTATTTAATGCTATTCCAGTTTAATTTATAGTTATATAAATCTACAAATGAACAAGGTGACAAAAACAATAACTTGCTTCATAACTTTAGTTTCTATTGTTATATTTTTTCTTTTCATATTATGTATACATAAAAAAAATTACTTGGCTAAAAGTGATTCTTTACTCCCTTGACACCCCAAATAAGCAGTATTTATGAAAATGCCTTTCCCTTTCAAATGTATTTTAAGCATCTAGCTGATTACTGGTCGGCTGATTAAGGTCATTAGGTGATTACCGGCTCAAAATAGGACCACTGGTGATGCTCTGGGTATAGCATTTAGCAGCAAACTGAAGCCTTAGAGGTTGGAAGTTTCCAGCCACTCCATGGGGAAAAGGTGAATCTGTTCACTGGCGTAAAGATTTACAGCTTCAAAAATTCTGTGGGACAGTTGTCTTTCTGCCCTACAGTCTGACTGTTGCGCACCTTGGTAACTGACCCATAGCTGACCCTCCAGGGGGTTTCCAGAAGCAGTTAATCGTGAGAGCAGAGGGCGCTTCTTTCTCCAGTGGAGCAGCTGGTGGATTCGAACCCTGTGCTTTTGGGATTGCAGCGAAGCTTCTTGCCACTAGGCCCCCAGAGCTCCCTATAAATCTGACTTTGAGTTGTAATTGACTCAGTGATAGTGGACTAGATTTTGGGGTTTGAGCTACAGATACAAATTACTATTTGAATATGCCCAAGCCAACTACCTCATAAATCTTAGGAGCAAGACGTATCATGTAATCTCTGTGAAATACACTCTCATGGTTGCACCTATTTTTTAGGTGCAAAGGAAGACTGAGTGTGAGGAAGACAGCTTCTACAAACCTTCTACAGAATAATGCAAATAGTACCTAGAGTGAATCTTGGTCCCTTTTTGACCATATGCTTTGAAGTACAAAGGCAATGCCATATGTGTTCATGTCATGTTGTTGTTAGATGCCATCGAGATTGGATAGAAATGGAGAAAAGATACAACCCTGAAACACACCTTTCTTGATTTTAAAACTTACTGTTGTTATGTGAGGTCAAGTTGGAGACAACTCATAGCAATCTTATGAACAACAGTCCTGAACCCTGACCTACCCTTTGCAAGCCTTGACATACTTGAGCACATTGTTGCAATCACTGTGTTAATCCGTCTGGTTGAGGGTATTCCTCTCTTTCACGGACCCCTCTGCCTTTCCAGCATGATTTCGCTTCCAATGATTAGCCCCTCTTAACAGCATGCCCATGTAAGATGAAGTCTGCCATCCTTGTCACAAAGGAGCAGTCTGGTCTAATCTGCACTTTCTCCTTATCTGTTTGTTCTTTTGGCATTCCATGGGATATTCAGTACTCTTCTTCAACACCAAAACTCAATGGCGTGGATTCCTCTTCTACCATGCTTATTCATTGTCCAGCTCTCAGATACAGAGTATTGTTGTTGTCATTTGCCATTGAGTCAAGCATGACTCATAGTAGCCCTATGAACAAAAGACCTGAAGCCTTTCTATAACTATCATCATTTCTCAGAGTTCAGAGAGTTTCCAGAAGCATGTTGTTTAGGAAGCGGATGCTACTCCTGCTTCCAAACAGATATGTAGTAATTGAGTAAAAGACTCTAATCTGAATAAGGTACACCGTAGTCTTTAAAAGACATCATTGCTCCTAAGTAGTATTTTGGACAGGCCTTTTGCAGCAGACTTTTCTAATATAACTTGTCTTTTGTTTTTTTGACTACTGGTACTAAGGGTGTTGTTGATTGTGGATCCAAATAAGTTGAAATTATTACCAATTTCAGAGATGACTGTTTACAGAAAATTAGGACCTTTGAAATATCATCATAAATCTAGACAATCATGTGATTTCTATAAAATATAAATCTATTGTATTTCTCTAATATTTAATATTTAAATACCAGAATCCACAAGAACTTCAATTGTTAATACAATGTTCTGCTTAAAGATACTCCTGTGAAGTAAAAAAAATCCCCAATACTTTTAAGGATATATGAATTCTCCTTTTATCAATTTGTAATAAAACCAAATGATAATTATAATGACATTCTATCTTATTTAAAAATTGGACAGTCTTAGGTGACAGAGTAAAAGATGTGTTTAAAAAATAATTTCATCTAAATATTAATTTAGTTTCTGAAATATAAATATAAACTTAAATCGGTTTAATGACATTTAATTCTCCAATGCCTTGTGACAGAGAAAATGTAATTATCTTCCAATAACTTTAAATCCAAAGTCTTTGTGTTACACTTGAGTCTCTAGAGAAGTGAAATCAATGATGCTTACTGGAGAGAAAGAGGTATTTCAAGGAAATGACTCACATGCTTGCAGAGCCTGGCAAGTCCCAGGTTTAAAGGGCACACCTTAGGAGTGAGACATCAGGGGAGGCTGAGTCCAAGTTATCAGCAGCAAGAGGCAGAGGCTTCAGGCTACTTACTTTAGAAGGTGCTGCTTTCAGGGGCTAACAGATCCAAAGTCATTGTGAGAGAGAGGAAGGTCACAGCTGACTGGTTGTGACACAAGTCAGTCAGTGTAGCAGACCTTTGGTTCCACGTTTGGAGACCATGAGCAAGATAACAAGATATTGTTGTTGTTGTTGTTAGGTGCTGTTGAGTCGGGTACAGCCCATAACAGCCCTATGAACAACAGACCTGAACCCTGTCCTGTTCTGTGTCATCCTCACGTAGCTCTGACAATGTAGCTTTTGACCAGAGTTCAAACCCATATACCATGCAAGTCATTCCTGAAGAGAGCTTCCTTAATCAGGGAGGCTAATCATACCTTTACAGATGTACTTCTAATCCTGCCTCATTAACATCCAAAAAGACCCTCACTGTGAGTTAATTCTGACTCGCGGTGACCCTTCATCATTTTTACAGGGCTATAAACATTAATAAAAGGACAATGCTCATCTTTCTTGAGCAGAGATAGTGGGTAATTTGAACCACCAGGGATTAGCTGCCTTTTGGTTAAAATTTATAGCTCACAGAATACCTACAGTATGCTGAGAATTCTGATCACACATAATAGTAACCATCACCATCTTTAAAACTGAAATTGCCATCTTTCCAATTTATGGCTATTGTTGTTTGTTGCCATTGAGGCTGAACTTACTCATAGTTGATCCTCCAGTGTGTTTCTAGAGGATATAAATCTCATAGAGTTGATTGCTCATCTTTCTCCCATAGATGTCATTTCTTAGCTGTATATTGAAGTTACTAGGCAAACTAAGAATATTTTAAAAAAATAATGATGCCCCTGACCAAATAATTAAACCAGAATCTCATGAAGGAATAAACCTGCATTGATATACTTTAAATAACTTTCAGGTGATTCTAAGTTTAGTAATTACTAAAATAATCTACATTTTTGTTAGGCAATTTCCATTTATAGATTTACTATAAATTGTAATTAATTGGGTTCTATTTACATATTTATCCAAGCTTCAGATTTCTTTCTTTTTTTCCTACTAGTTTATTTACAAAATTTGAATACCTGGTTTTCAAGAACAAATTCTTTCAATTTCCCTCACCCACCCATCAAATTGTACAACCCCATGATTTATACCCCTGACCCCTGCATATCCTCATTCCTGTGCTTCCACTTTCTCCCACCATTCTTGGATCCTTATACACATTCTGCAATAATGGTTTTATACAATATTTATCCTTGTGGGACTGAGTTTGTTCACTCCGCATAGTGCTCTCCAGGCCCTCCCAAGTTAGGTAATAATTTACAAAATCATTGCTCCTCCGTGTTGCATAGTATTCCATAGTGTGAATGTACTATAATTTCTCAATCCATTCGTTTGTGGTTGGGCATTTGGGATGTTTCCATATTCTTGTGATGGTGAATAATGCTGCTATGAACATTGGTGCACACATCTCAGTTTGTACCTCAGATCTCATTTTCTCAGGGTATATCCCAAGTAGTTGAATAGCTGGATCATACGGAATTTCTATGTTCAGCTTTTTGAAGAAGTGCCAAACTGCCTTTCAGAATGGTTGTATCATTTTACAGTCCCACCAACAATGTATAAGAGTTCCTTTCTTGCCACCTTCTCTCCAACATTTACAAGTTTCAGGTTTCTGAAGTCCAAAATAGAAAATATTTAAGAAGTTAAATGTTTGTGAGTTTATGTTAAGGTAAATCCTTACCTAGCATAGCATGAACAGAATAAAAACCTTTCTAACTTCTACTTATTTGCTCTCATGAGTGGGCATATCTGTGCCTAAACCAAAGCACTAATACTTATTCATTCAATATATTCTACTTGAAATACCCTTTCTCCTTTCTCCTTTTCTCTTCTCTCTCAGTGTTACAGATGCTGGTGCTTCCTAATGCCCAACCCTCCTACTCAGAGTTATTTTCACTTTATTTATACCTTGAAATAAATGCACACTCCAACAGACAAAGAAATTATAGATTTTTGGAATTCAACTAATATCTTTTCTTAGATTTAATATTCATTATATTTCATTGAGCTTTGATTACATATTTAACTTTTCTCAGCTTTAGTTTTCTAAAATATTAAATATTCATGGAAACTCCTAATGTAAATAATGGTGATGATTAAAGATAGACTTCCCAGCCAACATGACTAGCACTATCTAGGAAGCATTTACTGTAAACCCAAGGTCACCATCCTTAACTACACTCTGCTTAGATGGTGCTTCCTATTCCCACTATTTTCACTCTTTTTTTAGGCTTCTCAGAAAAGCATCCATTGTTCTCTTTGACAAATTATTTATTCTGAACTCTCCCTGTTACATAAATTTTTCTTTTTTATTTCATATAATAATTCATTTACATAGAGTTTTATTTACATACAGTGTGTTCCATGTAAGTCCTCATTTACATAGTGTTTCATACAATCATCATCTACACTGTATCTCACGTAATTATTTACATTGCTCTATGCCTGTTGTTATACCACCTTTTCAAAACACCATTGAATCTTTCCCATTACTCTCCCTTGCACCAATCTACCCACTAACCTCTCTTGTCCTAGTGATTTCTGTCCTCCTGTTTTTACTTTTATAGATTTATCACCAAATGCCATTTAATACTTATGTGAATATTTAATTAAAATTAAATTTGTCAGGATTCCAGTATGCCCGAGGTAAGAAGAGCTAGCTATGTCTGGGTTTCTTCAGTGCCTTGAGATAACAAAATGTTGGACTTGGTATATTTTAGGACTCAGATTCTGGTTAAATGCATGGATATCTAAATGAATGAATGATTAGTAAGTGTCAGATCTCATACACAAAGAAAATGAATGTGTATTAATGGCCAAATCTATGAACTACATACATTTATATCTCAGTTTAGTTATGGAAAGGTGGACTAAGGTAGCTGAGGCTAATTGTAAATAGCAGATTTGTACGAAAACGTGTAGTGCTATCAGTAGCTTGTTACCTTTCCCTCTCTTGACTCAGCCTCATTTTCATTGCCTTCTTCTTGGTGTTACTATGTGCCTTCAAGTTGGAACCAACTAAGCTGACCCTTCAGTGGGTTTTCAGAGGCTATAAATTGCATGGGAAGAGATTGCCTCTCTTTCTTCCGTGGAGCAAATGTGTGCCCTTGAGTTGGCAGGGAAACTCCTTACTATTAGACCAGCAGAGCTCCCTTTTTACTCCCTCAGTTATTCTATTTATTCCTAAATCCAAATAAAGTGCTGCAGGATGAACAGACTCAGGTGATGTAGAAACCTCCCTTATTCTGTCCCTCCTGGTTCCTCTCACATATCCAGACTCTCTTACATTAAAAAAATCTAATCTCTTTCTGCCATTTTCCACAGATTTGATTCTTCCAACATACACATGACATTTATGCACTATGTTTTGGTGTTTTTTGTTTGTTTGTTTGTTTTAAAAACACTATGTTTTGCATCAGGAACACTTGAGAAAATGGTCAAAATGGACATGACTGTCTCTTTAATTTATGAGACTAATTCAGTGGTGACAAGCCCCCTTATTAAAAAAATAAATTTTTTATTTTATACTGGTTTACTTACAAAGCTCGTGTACGTTGTTTTTCACACTGGATCTTTCTCATTTCCTTTACCCATCAAATTGTGCAACCCTAAGATTACCTCCCCTGTCCATCCTCACCCCTCTGCTCCTCCCCTCACCCCTTGAGTCCTCCTACACATTTTACTAGTTATCTTTCTATTTCTACAATAATGGTCTTACACAGTATTTATTCTTATGGGACTAAGATAGTTCCCTTAGCATAATGTTCTTCAGTCCCTCCAACGTTAGTTAGTGATTTTCAAAATCATTACTCCTGCATGCTGCGTAGAGGACGTGTTGTTATGTAATCTTCAGATGATTCTGATGGAGGATCTCTGCTTCTCTGTGATAGAAGAAATAAGAGCCCAAAGAACTATAACTTGGAGAGAGAAAGCAATCTTGAAGGGCTTCTTAGGTATGGAAAGATCTCTGGTGGTTTGTGCTTGGATCCTAACTTGAAGTTTGGTGTCACTCAGCATTGCTATGGAAGGAGGCCTTGATGACCTACTTGCATATTTTGGCTTGGAAAACCCTGTGGAACCAGTTCTGGTCTCTAGTCCACGTGGATGTCAGAATCAACTTGTTGGCCACAAGGTTATTGGTTTGATTTAGGTATGAAGCCAGGGTGTGAAAAAGTTGAGATTTCCAAGCTGTAAATATGGCAGATCTCAGCTTTGAAGAAATTGACATTGACTGTTGGAGATGAAATGAACAGAAGTGTCTTAGTGGTTAGATACTGTGACATCACACACAATAGGCAGAGAAACTACCAGGACTAATAGCTTTAAAAGTTGTACTGAAATGCTAACTGTGAAATGAGAAATCTTCATGTTGTTACACCAAGAATGTTAAAATTAACTGCTTTAAATATATTCCTAATAACTATGCATCATGGAAATATGCACCGATATTCTTAACACCATGTCACAGTAGTTCTGCAGTAAGTTTTTGCATAATTAGAACTGTACATTATTTGAACAAAAACACAGACTTCTTAAATTATTGCTCTTGGACATGTTAGAAAAACATGATTATAACTTACAGATTTTGTGTGGTTGTTTCTGAAATTGTTCTGCATTTTGGTCATTGTTTCGGTTGTTTGACTATATTTTTTATTTTAGTACTAAATAAAAACCTTGTAGCTATTCACTTTTAAGTAATTTGTTCATTGATTCTAATTTTTTAGGGAAATAGTTTAATATTTAAAAATACATATCTGTTATTTTATATGGCTAAGACGAATAATGTTTAAAATTACGACACACTCAATAAATTAGACAACTAAACCAACTTTCATTGGGCTTATTCTGACTTGCAAGAACACTAGAGAAGAAGGTGGAATTTTCTCTGAAGAGCTAAATGGAGGCGCACTGCCTCCTTTTTTCTCCTTTGTTCATCCGCAACTGATGAGTTTAAACCATTGACCTTTAGATAGAAACTGAAAAAATTAATCACTGTATTATGAGGGCTTCCTTTTATTTTAATAACACGGATTTCTTATTTTGGAATTCTGGATAATTTAAGGAGTGATTAATGTTGTATACTCACATGTCTGTATGGATCATAACAAGTTGTGGCTGACATTGAGAAGAATGGGAGTCCCAGAGCATTGAAATGTGCTCATGCAGAACCTATACCTGGACCAGGAGGTTGTTATGTGAACAGAGCAGGGGAACACTGCATGATTTAAAGTTAATAAGGTAGTGTGTCAGGGTTGTATTCTCTCTCCATACATAGTCAATTTATATGCTGAGCACATTATTCAAGAAGCTGAACTTTATGAGGAAGAATGTGAAATCAGAATTGGAGGGAGACTCATCAATAAATTATGTTATGAAGATGACACAACCTTGTTTGCTGAAGGTGAGGAGGACTTGAAGCACTTGTTGCAAAAAACAAAAATAAAAAATCAAGGAATACCGCCTTCAGTATGGATTGCATCTCAATGTCAAGGAAACAAAGATTCTTACTACTGACCAATAGGCAACAGCATGGTGGATGGAGAAGAGATTGAAACTGTCAACAACTTTATCTTACTTGGATCCACAGTTAAAACCCTTCATACCAGCAGTCAGAAAAAAAGGAGACACATTGCATTGGGAAAATCTGCATTTAGGGACCTCTCCAAATTATTGAGGAGTAATGATGTCAGTTTGAGAATTAAGGTGTATCTGATTCAGGCCATGGTCTCTCTGATTTCTTGCTATGCATCTTGATGGCTGGAAAGTGAATAAAGATGACAAAAAAATAATCGATACCTTTGAGCTGTGGTTTTGGAGAAAAGCATTGAACATCTCATGAATGTCCAAAAGAAGAGGGTGCAGCTGGATTGTTTTTGGAGGTATGAATGCTGAGGCTTTGCCTCACTTTGGGCATGTTGCTAGGAGGGCTCTTCCTTGTAGAGGGACATGATACTTGGAAAGGTGGAGGGCCGGCAAAGGAGAAGAAGACCTTCAACCATGTGGACTGACAGGATGACCGCCTTAATGATCTCTAGTATGTCAGGAAGTGTGACGATGACACATACTGCGTAGTAGTCCACTGTGTGAAGGTACCATAATTTCTCAATCCATCCTATTGTGGTTGGGCATTTGGGCTGTTTCCATGTACTTGCAATGGGGTCATTTGCTCTTTTGGGCAAAATTCTTGTCTGCCAAATATTGCTTTAGAATCAAGCATTCACATTAAGATAGACAAGGGAGAAGAAATGCCCATCCACTCTTGAAATAACAGGCCTCAGAAAACCCTATATGTACAATAGAGCACCCTTAGTGCAGACTAGCAGATAAGGCACCGGAGGCAGAACTTTCTTCCTGTGAATCACAATGAAGGAGGGACAGTTGCAAACAGAAGGGTGAATGGACAGTGCAGGAGAAGAAGACCCAGGATGAATGGATAGGCTCAGTGACTGGAAAAATGGAATTAGGTCTGTCAGAAATGATGAGCTTGACTCAGTTTAGAACAGAATTCAGAACTAGTGTACATAGGGTTACTATGCATTGCAGGAGATTCTATGACACATAACAACAGCACAACAACATACTATAGGTCCAAATCTACCAATTTACTGCTAATGAATTACATAGTATTTAGTTTTAATAACTACAACAAAGTGAAATGGAATTTTCTCAATCTGTACATCCAACCCTTAAAAATAGTTTATTCTCCAATACCTCGCTGGGTTGTAGTATTGCCCCACTTTGGGTTCTAGTTTTGTGTATGAGAAAATAATTAATTTATCTTGTCATTGTTATGATGGTTGTTGTTGTTATGTGCCGTCGAGTCGTTTGCGACTCATTGTGACCCTATGTACAATAGCCCTAAACCCTGCTCTGTCCTGTGCCAATCGCACTGCTTTTGTCACTCCCATTCCCATTACCCCAGTCAATCCATCTCATAGAGGGTCTTCCCCTCTTGCGCCATCCCTCCACCCTCCCAAGCATGATGTCCCTCTCCAAGGACATGTCCCTCCTTGCAACATGCCCAAAGTATGTCAGACGAAGCCCGAGAATCCTTGCCTCCAAGGAGTAGCTTGGTTTAACCCTCTCCAGGATGAATCTGTTTGTTTTCTTGGCAGTCCTTATGATGGTTATATGCCGGGTGGGGTTTGGGGAGGTGCGGGGGGCATTGTGTACCAATGAGGGAGTTTTTCTTTTGCTTTTCAAGGAGAGGAGCAAACAGGGGGGGGAGGGGGGAGAGGTTTGTGCGGGGAGAAGGGTGCAACAATGAATGAATGGAATTCCAAAATCTCTGTAGATGTTCATTGGAATGAAAAATAAACAAACTAAATTAATAAAAAAAGAAAAAAATACAATCCCAGGAATTGATGGAATACCAATTGATACATTTCAACAAACAGATACTGCACTGGATGTGTTCACCAAGTAAGTTGTGTCAAGAAAACTGGAGGACAACTACTTGGCCAACTGACTGGAAGAGATCCATGTTTATTTCCATTTAAAAAAAGGTGACTCAACAAAAAAAAAAAATTGGAACTGACTATAGCTGACATGGGAAAGTTTTCAAAGGCTGTGCAGGGGGAGAGATTGTCCATCTTTTTCTCATGGAGCAGAAGGTGAATTCAAACTATCTGCCTTTGGGTTGTCAATACAACTCCTTACCACTAAGTCACCAGCATGCCATAATTTGTGTACACACAGCTATTAAATGAAAAAGAAATTATCTTAATAAAAATAGGAACTTGAATAAAACCCAAAATGATATTCTTTTTATCAATTACCAAGACGGTGGAGTGTTTTAGAATGACAACCAGAAGTATCACCTACAATATAAGTACATTGAAACTATAAGCATAGTAATTTATTTAAGAAGTTGATGTACCCTATTAACTATAAAATATTACCCTATAATGAAATACTTTCCTTATCTTACACAAAATGCAATAGCTTTATTTAACTAAACATTAATGTTTTCTTATCTGTGGAGTAATATAATTCAGAGTATAATATAATGTAATTTAGAGTATAATGTGGTTTAAAAGCAGTATAAATAAAAATGATATAGCGATGCAAATAAGCTTGAGCACATCAGGGATCTTGAGGATGGTCCAGCATAGGACAAGGATCAGATGTGCTGTTCATAGGGTCGCTATGGGTTACAGGCAACTTGACAGGACCTAAGAACAACAACAATAACAATAGCATAGTAAATCTCTCCCCTCCCCCAAAAAAAAAGTTAGGGACTTTTTAAGTTATAGACTGAAGCCATTAACCACTTACACTGACCAGGGACTCTTAAGTATTAGAGTGTACTGTAATAAACATTTTATTTGAAAATAGATGATGGGTTAACCTTGTATTAAATGCTACATAAAACTTTAAAGTTGATGAGGTTCTGTTTAACTTTTTGCTGAGTTCTGATTTAGTTGTCCTTCATCCAATATTTGTACTCCTTCCTTCTCATCTCGTAATATCCTTATTTCCCAGAATGACTCATTCCAGCAATTCATTGTACACTGGGTTCCATAGTTTAAAATTTGGTTTGCACCCTGTTGGGGTTGGAGGAAGAGAGGAAATATTCCAATATATTGATTCCAAGTCAAAGCCAATGCAGTCTTCTGCTGTCAGTTCTGAGTCATAGTGATCTTCCCCTGGTTCTTGAGCTTTCGTGGCAGAGTTTTTAGTCTTTGTATTGCTAACCCAAAGACTTTATTTCTCCAGTGGTTTGAACTCACGAGCAGATCTCAGAGAGAAATACAGGCCATCTCTACACACAAAGGATTACAAGTTCTGAAACCTGGGAGATCCTCACAAATGAGTCAGAACAACTCTAAGAGCAGTGAATTAGAGTTTTTCGGAGATTTTTGTGGGAGTAGACGGTCCCATATAAAGTGGTTGGTGGATTCATATTTTGGTAATTAACCGAATAGGTTATACCCTACATAAGCAGGGCTTTGTATGAATAATATCCCATGTATGTTGTGGTGAGCATTGTAGAGTCAGAACCGTGACCCTCCAGTAGGTTTTCAGAGGCAGTCAATTGCACGAGAGGAGATTGCCCACCTTCTTGCAGAGTGGCTGGTAGCCTTGAACTTTGCGCTTTTGGGATTGCAGCACAGCTTCTTGACACTAGGCCCCCAGAGCTTAGCGTATTATGTTTAAATTATAGACATTTTCTTTATTACAACATGGTATATATTTGAGGTACAATTGAATATTGTTATTTCACTTATGTTTCAAAACCTAACTAAAACTATGGACTATTATAACGTGTTCTATTAATGGAGCTTATAAATTGTGTTAAATCTTTTCATTTTGTTATCATCAAGGCCATCTGTTTTTTGTAAAATATTAATTTAACTGTGTGACTTCCTATATAGGCTAGCATAATTTATAATAAATTATAAATTATTTGCTAATGTTAGCGGTATTGAGGTCAGTAAGATTAGTATGTTGCTAATCTGATTCTTGAGGGGCTTTTTCTTTTCTCTTTTAATACATAGATTTCATTTGTGTGCACGTGTTGTCTGTACAGGCGTGAGTGTGTCTGTTTGTATCAACACACTTAACATTTTAAGTTTTAAATACAGTTAATGTTCTTGAGAATTCTGTAATTTCCTTAAAATAAATGGATATCTCCTTAACGTGTTGCAAAATCCTGGATTAGGCTTTGTTGCTGTAAAATGCACCTGCAACATTTCTTTATAATGTGGCCTGTTTTTTAAAAAACAGCTCATCACTATCACCTCCAACTTCTGGAGATAGCAGTGTTGAGTGTGTGTTGTGCATGTCTGAACTTTTTCTGGAAGACAAAGCGCTCCAAAATCCAACAGTCATGTCAATGAATCATGTAATTTCATTGTTCTTGATGAAATTAATTGTAAGTTCATTGTTCTTGATACTCAGAAAGATGAAATTTGTTTCTGGTTCCATTTCTGCCTTATTATTACTAAATAGGGGGGGGGCAAATTCTGGTGCACAGTGCCCTGACACGAAGAGTTTACTTCTATTTTGAGCTAACCAAAATGCCATGCATCTCCTGAGAGATGGAGAAGTAGGTAGGAGGGACATGGGAATTGTCTCACTGGCAAGGAGACTTATGTTTCAAGTGACTTAATGAAGATGAGCTTCTCATTATTGATTCTTAGGTCTTAGGCGATGATATTAAAGCTTACTGGAAAATTAAATAAGCTTAAATACCAATGCAGACCCCTCAGCAATGCTGTTTCCCTGTTCACACTGTGGATTAGTAAGAGATTGACCTGAATTAAATTATTCTATCTTGCTCCCTGATCCAAATAAAGGAGGGCAGGGGGAGGAAGGAAGTGGTTGTGTAGAAGAGAAGACGTTTTAACTTTTCCTTTATGTCTCTGGTCTGAAAGACAACACTAATGATCATTAATTCCTGAACAGGCATTTGATATGGGTGTACATCTAGGTCAATAGAGGGACTGTTAGTCAATTTGACTTAAAAAATACCAATTATATTATGCAGAAAAAACATCCAAGCTACTAAGTAAATTCTGAAGTATTAAATAATTTTATCACAAAAGTATGATAAAGTATCAGGTTAGGGTAGTTTGTTATTATTGTTTTTGCATAGTGTGTACTAATGTGTTCTGGTGACACAATGATTAAGCATTTGGCTGTTAACTGGACAGCCAGTGTTAGTACCCACCAAGCACTCGGCAGGACAAAAACCCTGATCTCTATTTCCATACCTGTTTTAGCCTAAGGCCCTTCCCAGAAAGTCCTGATTTTAGGAGTAGGAAAAGCACCAATGATAATGAATACCCTTTTTGAAAGGGGGGGGGGAGAAATCAATGCTTCTGCAATTTGTCAGGTTTGTTTTTTTTTTAAAAAATTGGGTGATTTTTTTTTAATTTCTTGTGTAAGAAAAAGGAAACCCTTAAAATCAAAGTAAAATGCCCATTGTTATTTTTTTCTTTTGTAGTGCTCTTGTTTATAATGAAAATAAAGTATGCTGGTTTTTAAAAATGAAAATATTATTTGTCCTTGGCATTACTCCATTAAGTGTTTGAATCTAAAATGTTCAAAGTTTTAGATTGTTTAAATTAAGCTAAGCTGTTCTCATGTATGTAGATATATGTGCCCATCTAATTAGTTTTGATTTATTTTGGTCTTTAACTCTTCCTTTCTCAAAATTTGAAAAAGATATATGGCTTTCAGTGCTACAGTGAAGAGATGAATTGTTGCCAAAGACCGTATAGCCCTAAAGTTCAATGAAACTATCTGACCCTTTACAGAGAATTCTTACTGACCTGTTCTGTGGTAGAAAGAAGTCCCTGGTTGTGCAGTGGATAAGTGCAAGGCTTGCTATTTGAAAGGTCACTTGTTTGAACCCACTGGCTGCTTTTTGGAAGAAAGATATAGTAGCTTACTTCCATAGAGATTACAGCCTTGGGGATCTGACCATGCAGCTCTTTCCAAGGTTTTTATGAGTCAGAATGGAATTGAAAGCAATGGGTTTGGTTTTGGTCTGGAAGCGTGTTCTGCTTTTTATTCTCCCATTTATTTTCTCATTTTTTTTTTTACTTCGGCTATTTATCCTGTTCTAGTGCTTTCATATTTATTTGTAATTAAGTTTTCCCCATTGGAAGCTGGTAGTTATTGTATTCATTTTTGTACTCAGAACTGACCTTCCAAAGGGTTTTCAGAGACTTTAAATTGCATTAAGAGGAGATTGCCCATATCTTTTCCTTGGAGCTGATGGTAGATTCAAACCACCTACCTTAGGGTTGACAGGGAAGCTCCTTAACACTTGTTGTTGTTGTTATGTGCCGTTGAGTCGCTTGCGACTCATAGCGACCCTATGTACTACAGCCCTAAACTCCTCTCTGTCCTGTGCCAATTGCACTGTCTCTGACACTCCCATCCCGATTATCCCAGTCACTGAATCAATCCACCTCATAGAGGGCCTTCCTCTCCTGCACTGTCCCTCCGCCCTCCCAAGCATGATGTCCCTCTCTAAGGACCGGTCTCTCCCCACAACATGTCCAAAGTATGTTAGATGGAGCCTCAGAATCCTTGCCTACAAGGAGCCACCCAGTTTAACCCTTTCCAGGACAAATCTGTTTGTTTTCTTAGCCGTCCATGGTATTCTCAATACTCTTCTCCAGCACCGCAGCTCAAAGGCATCAATTCTCCTATCCTCCTTGGTCATAAAGAAAGACTGTTGCGAGACTGCTCAGATATACTACATCTAGAATAAGATAAAATTCTAAACCACACTAAAATGTGTGATCCATTGAGTGGTGGATCTCTGGTTAAATTACACTATATATTTCTATATATAACTATATATTTATATCTATATATTTGTATATATAACTATAATGCAACTGGTTAAGTTGGTACAATTTAAGCAGAGATCCACTACTCAATTGATCACACTAAAATTATTATTATAGTAGTTGTAGATCTGAACAGTCTAGCAATAGTCTTTCTTTAACACTTACTAGTGTTAAGGAGCTTCCCTGTCAGCCCTAAAGTAGGTTGTTTGAATCTACCATTTTGGAAACTGGGTGAAGCGACTGGACTCTGTAAGATGGGCTTTCTTGTTATGGTTGAGGGTCACTGTGGAATTTTTGGTTTTGGGGGGTCCTTCCTTCCTTCCTTTTTAAAGCCTCTTGTTTACAGACAACAAAACCTTCTGGAGGACCCTTAATTTTAATGTCAGGTCTGAGGGATTATCTTTTAATCCTTTGCTACTATATTTTTGAGGAACATTCTTCTAAGTCTTACAGCACTCTTCTGTCAATTTGCTGTGCTGAGGTATCTGGGTTTGCTGTGATGTTCAAACTTCTACCACTGGGGTCTCAAAAGCCATAATAACTGCCCATGGTAGACAGTGTTTGGTGGAGCTCTCAGTTTTGAGACAGGTTGGGAAGCAGGAGTGACATCCACTTCTTAAACCACATGCCTCTGGAAACTGTATGAACTTGGAGAAACGATAGTTCTAGAAAGGTCTCAGGTCTTTTGTTGCTGGAGTAGCTATGAGTCATGCACAACTTGATGGTAATAAACAACAACAACAACATGAAACTTATACCTAAATCAAGAAGCTGCTATACAAACAGAACAGGGCACTATACAAAAGATTAAAGTCAAGGAAAATGTGCATTGACACTCTATTATTTCTTCAAGAGGATTCAGCCTATATGCTGAACAAATAATTTAAGAAGTTAGACTATATGAAGTAGCATGTGGCGTCAGAATAGGAGGAGATTGGAGAAGCAGTGGAATGCTCCCAGACAAGTGTTTATGGGTGGTGAGAGCCAACGAGAATCCCTGATTATGGAAGAATGTGGAATGATGGAGCTCGTGGAGTTTGAACCTTGCCTTTGTTCTTTTTTTTTTTAATTCCAAATATCTATGCTTTATTAACTCTCAAATTTACAAAAATACAAATGAGAATCATGTGCAGCCAGTTATCAGAATTAAAATTTATTCAATACAATTTGTCAATAAGGAGAATGGAGTCAAAAATTACATGGAAATTTTAGCTAGACATTATAAAAATAGATATTACATACAATAAATTTATTAACTATTCTGTATATCATGATTACTGCTGGTAGTTCACTAATTTAGTAATTATTTTTAATAGTCCACTCTAAACAATATGATTATTTAAGTAGTAAATGGTGTGCAGCAAGAAAAGATTCAGCCTCTTTCCTGAACAAGGGCACAATCAAATGAAAGATGGGTCCAAAACTAGAAAAAGAAGATTGATGTGCGTTTAGAGAAAGGACATTCTAAATGAAAAGTAAGGCAAAGAGAGATGCATTATCAATTTCAGACCAATTACAATTTAAAATGTGATAGAAAGTCAGTATGAATAAGTAAAATTTGGTTGGGCCCAAGGACCTGCCGCCTGAGGCCACTGTCTGAGGGCCTTGCACAGAGTTTGGTGGATGTCCCCTATTAAAACAAGCTTGGAAGCAGAAGTGGCATTCACTTCTGAAATAGATTGCCTCCGGAAACCCTGTGAACTTGGAGAAGCGCAGAAAGTTATACAAGTACTCAGGTCTCAATCAGATTATTGAGAATGCATAAATCAGGAAACGTAGTTTGCAAAGGGCCTCCGTCAAAAACCTTTCAGGAGCAGAATGGCATTCAGTTTTATGCCACATGGTGAACGGATCACTTAATTGGCTATACAAAAGCCCTATGTTGAAGAACTTATCCATTATCAGCAGAATAATCTGTTGTTCAGATGGGTCAGAAACTTAGGTAAAGGGTGAATGATGGAATAGTGACAGTGTAATGTTCAGTAAAAGATGTGATAGATTAGATGGAGTAAAATGAAAGGATGAGAAAAGTCAGCTCTAAGGATTCTAGCAAAAACAACTGTATTTATGTTAGTGGAAAATATAAGTTAATTCTTTGGTTTATTGACTTAGAGTTCCCTGGGACATGAGATAAAGTTGTAGAATGGATAGATCACCAGTAAACAAGAGTAAAATAAATGAGTGAATGAATGAATGTCTCTCTGATAACCCAAAGGAATAAATACCCAAGAGTAAAGGTTAGGCAAGAAAGAAGGCAGGAAAAATATCAGGGCAAATTTTCCAGGGTGGGGGAACACTACAATACACAAATCCTTGTGTTAACCTGACTAAATATGGCCACTCTGTGACTTAACACGTAGAAATTATTTTTCATTTGCTTCCATCAAGGGAAAAATAACCTTGAGTCTGAAACTTTGATATAAAAATACCCGGCTAAATAGGTCATACCCTATTTTTGTCTAAGGATGTTACTTAAAAAGAAGACAACAGTAAATAATTGGGCAACTATATAACTTACTAAGGTGTTATTCTTATAAAAAATTTATTTGTATCAGCATGCAAGACCTCACTATGTAACAAACTTTACAGAAAACCTTTAACTATGACAATCAACTCAATACTAGGCAACTGTAAATTTCCCCAAACCCTCAATAAAAAGTGAAAAGATCTAATTTCTGTTTACACTTGCAAGTTTTCCTGAGAAAAACAAATCAAAGAGAATTAAGGTGGTGTTTTGTTTTGTTTTGTAGTCCAAGATTTCCCTAGCTATCTATGGTAGGAGGGAAAAAAGGATAATAATCAATAAATTGGTCTGAGGAGCTCTACTGATGAGATGAGCGGGTAGTGCAGATCAAACTTCTAAGACTTGCAGTCTTTAGAGATTCTAGACTATAATTTCAAACTTCCCTAGTGTACTGAATATGTTATAGCAAACCAATTAAGAGCATATCATTAAAGTTTTCAAACTGTTTCACAAAAAATGAGAGGTTTACATGTTCTTTTCTTTTGATCTTTTTGTTGTAAAATGAGAGTAGTTAAGAAAATGATACAAGGGATGACTTCCAATTTTCCTCACTGTATGTTATTCTTTTACCCTGCTAAAGATACAAGAGCAGATTATATTAGGATATAAATGAATTTATTAGGATATAAATTAATTATCTGTGATGATGTCTTTAAAAAAGGACTGAGGAAAGGAAGATGTATGTGACCAATATTTAAATTTTATTGTCAGTAATGGAGATGGTTTAAAGTTTATTAAATACATGATTTGCAACTTAAAGTAACAATTTGACTGTTGTTGTCAACTCAAGGTGACACTGACTCATAGCAATGCTATGTATAGCAGATCAAAACTACCCAAGAGTGCACCATCCGCATAATCTCCACTAGACTTAAAAACCCATTGTTGCAGTAACCGTACCAATCCATCTAATTAAAGGTATATTCTTTTACTGATCCTTTTTCAAACATGATGATGTCCTTTTCCAAAGACTGGCTTCTCCTGACAGCGTGACCAAAATATATGAGACAAAGTCTTACCATTCTTATTTCTATGGACTACTCTTGCAACACATCTTCCAGCACAGATTTGGTTGTTCTTTTGGTAGGCCATGGGATATTACATCCTCTTTGCCAGAGCTGCAGTTCAGAAGCATTAATTCTTCTTTGTCCTTCCTTCATTTTACTTCCTTCCTTCATTTTACTTCCTTCCTTCAACTTTCACATGTGTAGGAAGCAATTGAAAACAACATAGATTTGTTCAGGCACACCTTAGTCTTTTAAAGGACATCCTTTAATTTCTTGATTGATGCTAGAATGAGTATTGATTGGGTCTCTAAATAAAATTAAATCCTTGACAACTTCAGTAATTCTCCATTTACAATGATATTGCTTATTGGTTAATTTGTGAGGATTTTTGTTTTCTTTAAGGTGATTTTGGAATAGTGTTCTCACTTTTAAAACTAGTTTCTAATCTATCTAAAATTAGATTCATATTCTTATCTTTGAATTTTTGTTTCTCTGAAATGGATTGTAGTCTTCAGAAGACATTGCCCAGGACAAAATAATCTTTTCTAAAGGTTAAGACTATTGCTTGATTTAAAGAGGACTTTTTGGAAACCAATCTGTTAAAGACTCAAGGTTCAAAACTCTGTCCAAGGGAAATGCACTGAGTCAGTTATCCCAACTCTCTGGATGTCAGAAATCTGGAACCCAAGAGAGTAAAAACTTTCCCAAAAGTCAACCAGATGAAAAAAAAAGTTTCTTTAAAAATATCATTTTTTTGTACAAAGCTATAAAAATATTTGTATTTGTTTCACTTTTTAAAACGGTTTCATTTTTTTAAAATTCTGATTTTAGTACAAGTTTATAGAAAGAATTGACATCCATTTTTTGTTAATACACATTTCCTTCCCTCCCCCCTTTTCCCAGTTCACTTTGTAATGTGTGTTTTATTCCAGATTGTTAACTGTCAAACGTATAAGGTCTAATCATCTATTCCTTTCAGATAGTCCTTCCGTTCACTTAAATCAATGTAGTACTTATTATCTACCACTATTTTCTCCCACATGTTCATCTTGTCTTTATAACAGTGGTCTTATGTAGTATTTGTCCTTTGTAGCTGAGATATTTCACTCAATATAATGTCTTCAAACTCATGTTATGTTGTATTTTACAATTTCATGGTTTTTTAGTGCTGCATATTTCATTTTATGAGTGTACCAGTTTTTCTATGATATGATTTTCTTTTAAGATTATTGTCTACTAATATGTACCTATATGCATTTTTATTTATATAGATATTTAATAAAAAATACATATGAATGCTCATTTATATATGTTGGTCTGTCCATTTGCTGTGCAGAGATAACTTGTGGTTGCTGTGATGCTGAACACTGTGACACTGATGTGTCAAATGTGACATGGTTACCCATGGTGACAATGTTTGGTGGAGCTCCCTGATTAAAACAAGCTTGGAAGCAGGATTGGCATCCACTTCTGAACTAGCTTGCCTCTGGACACACTATGAACTTAGAGAAATGAAGAAAGTTATACAAGTGTTCAGGTCTTTCATTCATAGGGTCACTATGAGTCATCCACGACTCAATGGCATTTAGCAACAACAACATGATGTATAATTAAATTTTAATTTTAACATAAATAAATTTTATAGAAGTGTTGCTAAACTGCTAAATAGATATAGTTAGCAGAGCTTGACAGTCTACTTCTTTAGCAAGTTTTTAAATATAACTTTAGAGTTTTTAAGTGAAAAATACCCTCTATTTTTATAACAATTTATTCATACAAAATTTTCCTTCTATCTCCCCTTAAGATGATTATATTTTATAAACCTTATTTGTATACTGACATATAAAATGGACAAACATGAATATATAAAGGTCTGGAATAGTTAACCATTCTATTGCAAAGTAAAGAACTAGTAGGCTTTTCTGAAGCTACACTAATTCTCTCTAGCATTCTTCAATTTTTTTGTATAGGTGTTAAAAATCATTAGGTATCTTTTTAAAAATTCAGTTCGTTAAATAAAACATGATTATTATTATTATTATTATTTTTGCACAGTTTTGGTTCCCTAATTGCCTGTATGGCCATCACCATCCTCCTTTTGTTTATTTATTTATGGTTTCTGTACAGTTCAGCAATATTTGAGCTGATCAATTTGATTTTCATCCCAAAACAATTTAGAGAATTTTATAATTTAAAAAACCTCAACAGTTTTAGTTTCAGTTATACATGAGTTTATTTACGCTCTGTTTGATAAGCCAATGCATATTATTTCATCCATTTTTAGACTTGTAAAAACAATCCACACAAATATATACATATATACATACATATGTATAATCCCTTACTATAATATACATGCTGTGTTTATATCCTCTTATTGTATACATATATTATTTTACTTTCACATACATGTTGAAAGTAAAATAATGCAAAGATTTTTCCCATTAATAATACTTGATGGCCTCTTACTATTTTAATCCAGCAAATATACAGTTATTTTCTCTAATAATTATGAGATAAAATTAGAGACATTAAGCATGTATTACTTATATTCTGCCCACAAGAAGCTTATAAGATACTTAAGAAAGATATCCAAATGGATAATGGCCTGTTGTTGTTATGTGCCGCCTTCTCTATCCTGTGCCAATCTTACTGTCTTTGACATACCTATCTCTATTACCCCAGTCAATAACTCAATCCATCTCATCCAGGGTCTTCCTCTCTTGCACTGTCCCTCCATCCTCCCAAGCATGCGGTCCCACCCCAAGGACTGGTCCCGACTTGTAACATGTCTAAATAGGTCAGACGGAGCTTCAGAATCCTTGCCTCCAAGGATGGATAATGGCCTACCAACTGCCAAATGGAAATAAATTAAGGGATGATCAGGAGAGACTCTATGATAAAGATATTTTTAGAGCTGTTCTTAAAAGATATGTATGATTTTCCAGCTTAGACAAAAGAAGAAAGGAATAACCTTCCTTGCCTGGTTGAGAGCAGTGAACTTATAATTGACCTCTTCTCTTTTGACTCTGCTTTCCACACAACTCCTGTAGTGTGTAATGTGGTGAGTGTTTAAATCAAAAGGTCTGCAGTTCAAATATGCTGCCTACTCTGCTTTAGAGAGATGCACAGCCTCCTTCCCCAAAAGATTCCCAGCCTGGGAAACCCGTGCAGGGTGACTGAGTTGGGCTCAACGGTATGGGTTTTGTTTCCGTTTAGGCCCCAAGCAAAGATTCTCTCAGGCCCTTGCTTAAAATCCCCCAGTATATTCCCTTTTCTTTTTTATTTTAATATTCCTCATAACACTCATATTGGAAAAACTCTCTTTGCTATGTAATTCCTTGCTTCAGATATCATTATTCTCATTAGAATATAGTAGTAACAACAGATAGTTCAGTAATTCAAATCAATCAGGCTGGAACTTCATGGGAGAAAGATGGACAATCTTCTTCCACAGAGATTTAAAGCATCAGAAACACAATGGCCAGTCTCCATGAATCAATTGACTCAGTGGCTGTGGCTGCATAATGTTGTCTACATATTATTTTCTAGTACTTATTTAGTGCTAAATCAGGCATTTATTATCTCATTAAAATTTCAGTACAGTATCAGTTATGATTCTCATTTTATTGGTCATGAAGTTGAAGGACAGGAAGATTAAAACTCATCAAATTAAGTGTGATGGTAAGGCTTACAATTCATCCCAAATATCTCTGCATTTAATGTCTTTGCTGATGTCTAGGAAAGAACGTGGCTCATTTTACAAATTCAAACAACTGCTGCAAATTTAAGAAGATATTCTGTGTCTTTATATCAAATTTGGGCAGAAGTATAATATTCAGAAGTTGACCCGAGACCTGAATGTCAAATATGTATACAAGTTTATGTAGAAGTTGAAGGGAAGATATTTTTCTTCAGTGAATAATTCCGTGTGTGACTACTCTGAAGGAGAAAAAATAAATGTGAGGCAAAGTGCAGTAACAGATACAAATCTGGTCAGGTGCATTATTTAGCCAGGGTGAAATGGTCTTCTTATGCTAGATCAGGTAAGCACTGAGACAGGTATCAGAGTTGGAGACTAACAGATCAGATTTTAGTTTAAAACTGTTGATGTGCAGATCATCAAGTAAGGAGTATGACAAATTTATTGAGGATGGTTGCATTCTTCTTCTTCTTCTTCTTATTATTATTATTATAGCAGTTCAGATAAGATGTGCTAATGGTGTGAATGCAGTTTGTTCATAGAAAGGGTTAGGAAAGACTAGATTACTAAGACTGATGCTATAGAATTTGGCTCTTAACTTGATTAAGATGCAAAAGTTGAAATAATAATGGATGAAACCTCGTGTAGTATTGGTATCAGTAAGAGACCTTGTGTAATATTGATATCAATAAGAATATGGGGGACTTGTAGGAACAATAGTGTTTGATTTTGGCCATATGAACTTTGTAATGATTCCAAGACCTTAGTCTGGGCATTCCACCCAATGCTGAAAATTCTGAACTTGTGGATGTGTGAGGTCTGATTTGTCAAAAATGGGCAGAGTGTGTTAAGAGTGGAAATTATGAATCTGTCAAAGTTGAACCATCTTGAGCAATTTTCTAACAGCAGATCAAGAGTAGACAGAGAAAGGAAAGGTCTTAGGGCAACAGAAAAAGGAATGAAACCCAGAGGAATACAGACAATTCAGCCTTGTTGTTGTGTTATTGAGTTGATTATGACTCTTAGTGACACTGTGGACAATAACTCTGAAGCCTGCACCCTCTTGAGCCAATCTCACTATTTCTGACACACCGCCTCCTATTCTAAGCAAAAGGTTGATGGTTCGAATTTTCCTTGGGAACAGATGTGGCAGCCTTCTCTCATAAAGACTTATAGCCTTGGGTCCCTGGTGGAAGGCTGTATTAGGATTCATTCAGTAATAATCGAGTCATCTGAAAAAGGGTGCTCAGCAAAGAAACGTCCCCTAATTTAAAGCTATTAAGAATTTGTGCCAATTAAGAACTGAGAACAGGATGTCACAGTTAGTGACATGCTCACTAACAACACTCTAGAATAGTTGAATTGACTGTTGTTTTTAGGTGCTCTCAAATCTATGACAACCCAAAGAGTCCCTGTGATTAACAGATCAAAACTTTTCCCTGTCCTGTACCATCCTCACTAGCTCTGAGATGCCTTTGAGAGTCATCTTGTCTTTCTCTGATGCTCTGCCTTCCCTAACCTGATAGCTTTTTCCAAGTACTAACTTCTCCTGATAACATACCCAAATGATGTGAGGCAAAGTTTCTCTATCCTTGCCTCTAAGGAGCCACCCTGGTTGTGTTTTCTCCAAAACAGACTTATTTATTGTTTTGGCAGTCCATAAGACGTTCACTACTCATAGCCAATACAAAAATTCAAAGGCTTTAATTCTTCTTTACTCTTTCTTAACTTTTATCCAGCTTTCAGATTGATATGAAGCAATTGAAAATATCATGGTACACCTGAGTCATACAGCTGATAGCCTTTTTCTTAGCACTTTGGAGAGGTCTTTTACGGCATACTTACCTAAGGAGCCGCATATTTTGAGTTCTTGAATGCTTCTACCATGGGTGTTGATTGTGGATCCAAGTAAAATGACATTTTTAATCTTTCCTCCATTTATCAGGATGTTGCCTATTGGACCAATGTTGAGGATTTTTGTTTTCATGATGTTGAAATGTAATCCACAGTGAAGGCATTTTCTATAGTAGGTGCCACAAGTCTTCACTCTTTGTAAACAAGACTGTGTCGTTTGCGTAATGCAGGTTGTTGATGAGTCTTTCTCCAGTTCAGATTTCATCTTCTTCTTCATGGAGTACAGTTTCTTGAATGAGTTGTTTGATGTACAGATTAAAAATGTGTGGAAAAAGGACTCTGCCACACACCTTTCCTGATTTTAAACCATAATGTATTTTCTGGTTATGTTTGAACACCTGCTTCTTGGTCTAATTATAGGTTTTGCATGAGCACCATTAAATGTTCAAATCTCCATACCAGTCTTGACCCATTTGCCTGGGAAAATAAATTCTATCTTGTTTGACAACTTTCCCTCTTTTACAAACTCAAAAGAAAACTATTAAAACTTTTAGGAAAAGAATTATTAAAGATATGAAGGAAGGAAAGGAAAAGAACTAGTAAAACAAGTAATTCTTTGAGGTAGAATGAGAGATATAGCTTACTATCGAGAATCATTTTCATGAAGTTAAAAGAGAATAACTTCACTTGAAATTAAGAAGTTAATGGATAAAGTTATAGTGCATTAGTCATAGATGAGTAGAGAAGTAGTTAACTGGAAGAAGATGAAGAAATTCAATTGAATGTTAGAAATTATGAAGAAATAAAGAGACAGTGGATAAAGCTGAGATCTCACATACATCTAATAGAAGTCTTGTATGGCAATATGTGAAGAAATGTTGCTGTTAGGTGCCATCTAATTGGTTGTCATAGTGACTCTGTGACAGGGGAAAAATACTCAAAAGAAGTACAAAAACAAATTAGCAATTACTTAAAGAGCCCTTCTTAGATTTAGAAGCAATTCTAGGATGAGAGGAGGAGAATATGCACTTTTATTTTGTCACTTTCTGTGCCGTTAGTATTTAACTCTAATTTTACAATCCACACATATTACATTTCCTTATTGTATTTCTTTATTAACAAAAAATGTCATAAAATGAATGAGCAGATAATAGCTGTGCAGTCATGGTTTGTACATTGGTAATTAATGGATAGATTGACTCAGTGAGTGCAACAATGGATTCAAGCCCAGTTAATGATTGTGAAGTTGTTGCAGAACTGGGAAGTGTTACCTTCTGTTGTATATGGGTGTGCAATGAGCCAGAACCTACATGATGGCTTGTTACAGCAATAACAATTAGTTAAATCATGATCCAAAAGGGATTTCTTTTGCAGTTTTCGTTCATTAGAATTCTAATTTTTTTATAACTCACCATCATTTTTTATACATAGAAACAAATATTTCCTTTTTGTAATTAAAGAATATATGTAACAAATAATTTATCACTTGAATTTCTTAACTGTTGTATTTTATTGTTTTACAAAGAATATAATGTAGCAGATGCTTTTAGTGCCCCATATTTCCTCTAATTCACTGGCTAATTGCCAGATCTGCATTTATTTGCCTAAGGGCCTTCTCTGGACAATGATATCTGTTTTGCCCCCTTATACCGGAGGCCAGATGTGTTAGACATTAATGTTTCTGGCAGCAGCCTTCCAACAATTACTTATGAGAATTGAGGTACTAATATCCCAGACCCTTTGTTCTTCAATTGGATAACTTGAATTGGGTATTCTTTACTGTCTTCCAGAATTTTCCTACCAGGGTTAATCTTCAATTTCTCTCAGTGACAGCTGCCTTAATAACATACTCATTATTGGCCCTTTCCCTTATTCATATCCCCATTCCACTACCAATGTACTTTACCTGGAAAGTAAGTGTGTATGTTCAGGCAAACCCTTATTGTGTATTGCTATACCCACCTATTCTGACTTTTAACTATGCTGTATCCCCTTGCTCTATTCTAACACCTGTACCTTCTTTGTTTATTCACAGATTTTGCAATAGTTCTGGAGTTTCCATTCTTTTCAGCGTTATCCATAATTTCTTATGATCCACTTAGCCAAATGCCTTTGCATAATAGAAATAAAACACAGATGAATATCTTCTCTGCTATTCTCTAATCTTAGTTACTATCCATGTTATAATAGGAATAATATCTCTCATTCTAGTTAATCTTTTGAATTTGGCTTAAATTTTGGGGAGTTTCCTATTGATATACTGTTCTGTAACCATTTTAAAACTATTTTTAGCAAAATTTACTTGCATGCAATATTAATTATATTGTTTGATAAAGTCTGTAGTCTATTAGATATTATTTCTTTGGCATGGGTCCAAATATGTATTTTCCAATTTTTTAGGTGGTTGTTTTCTAAATTTCTTGTCATACATAAATGATATCTTCTAGTATTGTAGGCATCTGTTGTAACATCTGTATTGGTATTCCATGAATTTCTAGATCCATAATTTTCACAAATGCCACCAATGCATTTTAGACAAATAAGAATTTTATTTGCTTCTGTAAGAAGAATATCCTAAACCATATCTAAAAATATTTCTTATCTACAAAGTCTTAACATCAGATTTATAAATTCAAGATTATCTGGTATATTATTATTACAATAGCAAATGGCCTGACCTTTCATATGAAAATCTAATCAAAGGTGCTGATTTTCTTTTTTAACAAGTAATCTAATTTACATTTTACTTATTTCAAACATCTCTGATAATAAAAGAGAGGCGTTTATAACTGCTGAAGTACTTTAGTGGAAAGTAAGGCATTCTATAACAAGGGAATTATTGACATAATATCATGAAAGGGAAGATGCACAAAGATATAGAAAGATTAGTGGAAATATGGGAATTAGATGGAGAAAATAGGGAGGACACTATTACATTATGGGCATTATAACATCTTAAAAAGCATGTTTGGTTGAATGAAAGACTGGTTTGTTTTGTAAACTTTTATTCAGATCTTTCTTTCACAAACACACAATGTTTTAGTTAAAGGTTCACCAGACCTCTATTTCTAAAATGAGAAAATTATTCCTCAGACTGGTATTAGGACAACATCCAATAGTATTCTTAGATCTTAGGAGTGCCAGTTAGTTTTTTTAAGTCATAACCTGTGTTCTTTTACTGTAAAAGCAAGATTCAGCTTTTTATCTTTCGTTTACCTTGATTAGTAATTTGACTGTTCATTCACAGCAAGTGTGTTGTTACCATCATTTTCATTGAGTTTGCTGCGTGTATGAAAGAATGAAACACTCTCTTGTTCTGTACCATTCTTACAACTGTTGCTGTCTGGGTCCACTACAATCACTGTGTCAATCTATCTCATTGAAGGTCGTCTTTTCACTGACTCTACCTTGGGAAGCATGATGTCCTTCTTCCTGATAACATGCCTGGAGTACATAAAAGGAAGTCTAACCTTCTTCACTTTTTTTTTTAAGGAGCCCTGATTGCTGTGGGGTGTTTTGTAAACAGAGGCCTTCTTCACTTCTAAGGAGTATTCTGGTGTGTTTGTTCCAAGACGAATTTGTCCATTCTCCTGACAGTAGATAGTCTCTGCTAACTATAATACAAAGACATCTATTCTTCAGTTTTTCTTATTCACTGTCCAGTTTTCATGTGTATTTGAAGCATTATCTTTTTTTTTTACATATATGTGCTAAGTCTTTCAAGATTGGTAATAGTAATACCTGTCTCATCTAAATCTCTTGAAGTGTACATGATTAAATCTATGCCATTTACGTTTATAGAATCAGCAACCTCATCACCACCTGTCTCCTGCATGTAATGGGTATCATCTGCTTCCTTGTAATCATTATTAATCAGTTCTGGATGAAATTCAATAACCTCATGGCCACTGCTCACTGGGGCTTTTCCTGATTTGAAGTCTGCTTTCCTTTCACATCTTGCTCAAGTTTATCAATCTTTTCTTGTCTTTTCCTCTTTTTACATGCAGGAAAAGATTCTAGAGTGACTTAGGTAAAATTGGGACTTAGAGTAGAGTACTATCTCTCAATGAGATCTTCTAATGAAATTTCATCTTTTTTTCTCTTTTTCCAACACAAATTCAGGAGGATGGGCATGCCAATGCATACAAGTATCATCCCCTCCAGGGGACACCCCAAACTAGCTGTGTTGTTGTTGTGATGTGCCGTCAAGTCGCTTGCGACTCATAGCGACCCTATGTACAACAGCCCTAAACTCTGCTCTGTACTGTGCCAATTGCACTGTCTCTGACACTCCCATCCCGATTACCCCAGTGACTGAATCAATCCACTTTATAGAGGGCCTTCCCCTCCTGCGCCGTCCCTCCACCCTCCCAAGCATGATGTCCTTCTCCGAGGACCGGTCTCTCCTCACAACATGTCCAAAGTATGTTAGATGGAGCCTCAGAATCCTTGCCTCCAAGGAGTCACCCGGTTTAACCCTTTCCTGGATTAATCTGTTTTCCTAGCAGTCCATGGTACTCTCAATATTCCTCCAGTACCACAGATCAAAGGCATCAATTCTCCTTCTATCCACCTCGGTCATAGTCCAACTCTCTGATGCATAACAAGTGACTGCAAAGACCATGGTCTGTATCAGACGCACCTTAGTCTCCAGAAAGACACCATTGCTCTTCAGTACTTTGGAAAGGTTGCTAACAGCAGATTTTCTCATAGGAAAATCTTTTAATTTCCTAGCTACTGGTGCCAAGGGAGTTGACTTTGGAACCAAGGAAATTAAAGCTGTGTACAATCTCAATCTCTTCACCATCCATCCTGATGCTGCCAATTGGTCCAGTGGTGAGAATCTTTGTCTTCTTGACATTGAGCCTCAATCCATTTTGGAGGCTGCAGTCCTTGACCCTCTGCAGCAGGTGCTTCAGGTCCTCTTCAGTTTCAACAAGCAGGGTTGTGTCATCTGCATATCGCAGATCGTTGATAGATCGTCCCCCAGTCTTGACCCCACGTTTCTCCTCAAAGAGCCCAGCCTCCTAGATAATCTGTTTTGCATACAGGTTGAAAAGGTATGGAGATAGGACACATCCCTGGTATATGCCCTTCCCAATTTTGAACCATGCAGTGTTCCCTTGCTCTATTCTGATGACTGCCTCCTGGTCCAAGTATAGATTTTGCATTAGAATGATCAAGTGTTCTGGGATTCCCATTCTTTCCCATTCTTCTCAGAGTCAGCCATAATTTGTTATGATCCACACAGTCAAATGCCTTTGCATATTCAATGAAACACATATGAACATTCCTCTGGTATTCCCTGGTTTCAGTTAAGATCCATCTAACATCAGCTTCAACATCCCTAGTACCACGACCCCATCAATACCCAGCCTGGACTTCTGGTAATTCTCTGCTGATGTGCTGTTCCAGTCGTTTTTAGATAATCTTCAGTAAAATCTTGCTTGCATGTGAAATCAATGATATTGTTCTGTAGTTTCCATACTCAGTTGGGTCACCCTTCTTTAGAATGGGAACAAATATAGATCTCTTCCAGTCAGTTGGTCAAATGGTTGTTCTCCAGATTTTGTGGAAAACCTTGGTGAGCTGATATACATCAATTGGTATACCATGTATTCCTGGAGCCTTATTTTTTTGCCATTTCCTTCAAAGCAGCCTGAACTTCTTTCATCACCATAGGCTCTTGCTCATATGTTGTTTCATGAAATTCTTCTGTGTCTGCCAATTCCTTTTGATACAGTGATTCAGTATATTCTTTCCATCTTCTTTTAATACTTCCTGGATTATTTAATATTCTGCTGAAAGCATCCTTGATTATAGCAACTTGAGGTTTGAATTTGTTCTTTAGTTCCTTGAGCTAAAGAAATGCTGAACGAGTTGGGCCCTTTAGATTTTCTGACTCCAACTCCAACTTCTTGCACATTTCATTGTAATATTTTACTTTGTCGTCCTGTGCTGCCTTTTGAAATCTTCTATTCAACTCTCTAGTATCTTGAATTCTTCCTTGTGCTTTGGGTTCTCTATGCTCCAGTGCAATTTTCAGATCTCTTCTGACATCCATTTTGGTCTTTTCTTCCTCTTCTGTCTTTGCAATGATCTTTTGGACTCTTCCTGGATGGTACCCTTGATATCCTCCCACAACTCATCTGGTCTTCGCTAATTAGTGCTCAAGGCCTTAAACCTGTTCCTGAGATGGTTTTGAAATTCAGGTGGGATAGACTCAAAGTCACATTTTGTTGCCTTGGATTTGTTTTAATTTTCCTCAACTTCAGCTTGAACTTGCATATGAATAGTTGGTGGTCTGTTCCGCTATCAGCTCCTTCCTGGCCTAGTTTTCACAGCTGATACTGAGCTTCTCCAGCGGTTCTTTCCACAGATGTAATCAATCTGATTCCTATGCATACCATCAGGTGAAATCCAAGTATATAACCTGCGTTTATGTCTCTTAAAAAATATATTTGCTATGAATAAGTCATTGATTGTGCAAAATTCAATCATTCTCTCTCCAGCTCCATTTCTTTCACGGAGTCCATGTTTTCCAACTACTGAATCTTCCTCTCTTTTCCCAACTTTTGCATTCCAGTCACCCATTATTATCGATGCATCTTGATTGAATGTTCAGTCGATCTCTGATTGTAAGAGTTGGTAAAACTCTTCTTTATCCTCTTCTTTGGCTCTGTTTGTTGGTGCATATATCTGAATGATAGTGGCATTCACTGGACTTCCTTGTATGCATATGGATATTATCCTGTCACTCACAATATTGTACTTCAATATGGATCTAGAAATTACTTTCTTAAGTATGAAAGCTACTCCATTTTTCCTCACCTTTTCATCTCCAGAGTAATGTATCATATGATCATTCAACTCAAAATGCCCCATGCCAGTCCATCTCATAGCCCTCATGCCTAGTATGTCAATATTTATGTGTTCCATTTCTTCCTTAACAATATCTAATTTCCCTACATTCATTGTTCTCACATTCCATGTCCCAATCACTAGTGTCTGCTTACAACTAATTGTTCCTCTTCCTTTGTATTTCCGTACTTGAAAGCTCAAGCTCAGTTGTACTGAATTTTTGGAAACAGATTATTAAAAGCTACATTTCAAAGTAGAGAAGAATTGGGTCTGTTTGAATAGAGAGCCACTTTAGTTCTGTTTTATTCTTTTAGTATGTAATTCAGAACCTCTATGAACATGTGAGTAAGAGAAATGTAAGATTTTCTAGTTTACGTCAACCTAGATTTTGCTAATATATATTAGTGACAGACATGAATGAAACATGAAATAAAATGATCTATGGAGAAAGTTATTAAATTATATTTTTAAATAAGGGAGGGAATAAGCAGCATAATTTTTCTCTTCATTTTCTGTCCTCAGAAAGTACTTTATATAGTACATGCTTCTACTGCTTCATCCTAACCACTCATGACTTGAATTTTCACCTAGTGTATTTTATTTCTGCATAGTTTTCCTCATAAAAATATCATATTTAGTTATTCTCTATAAAAATATAAGAGCTCTGGTGGCATAGCCTTTGATTTGGAGGACTCCTACAATCAGGCTGGCAGTTAGTAGTAGCCCAATGCTTAGCTGCTGCACTACTCAAGCTCCTGAGAGATCTATACCCACTGCCTGTGAATTGAATCCAATTTATTGCAATCTTTGCCTGGGTTTCCAAGGCTATAAATCTTTATGGGAAAAGACTGCTCATCTTTTTTTCCTAGAGAACAGCTGGAGGATTTGAACCACTGATCTTTATGTTAGCAGTGCAAATGTTAATGAATTATATGCCTACAGACCTTGAAGGGACTATGTTGTTGTTGCACACTGCCACATTGGAACCAACTCATAGCTGATCCTCCAGTGGGTTTTCAGAGCAGTAAATTGTGTGGAAGGAGATTGCCCATCCCAGCAGGCAGAGAATATTGAGTAAATTTTGGATCCCATATTCATATTTATACTCCTATTTTGATAGATTTGATACAATTTTGAACAACTTTTTAACATTTCTACTTCCTCTAAGTCACACTGTGCTTTAATAATTATGAAAGCTGATGATTACTTATGTAAATAAGAAAGATACAGAAGGGGCGAGATCCATAGGCAAATTAAATAACAATACATGCATAGTTTGAGGACCAGGACAGTAGAAAACGCAGTAGATTTTTAGTGGTGAGCGATAAATGATGGAATAAAAAAAAAATTTAAAATAAATTTTGTATATAAATTTAAAATGTTAACTGAAGGTGATTCTGGAGGTTTATGCCTCTCATTGTAGAAATAAAGTGACCCTAATTAAGATGCACAAAACTGTGGTAAAGAGTGATTTTAAGATAGTGAATTTAGCTTTGATTCTCATGACCTTAAAAAGAAATTCAGTTTAATTCTAGTACAGAAGGGTGGCTATGCACAAAAGAGAACTCCTAATTAGAGATCTTGTTTTGAGAATTAACAGCTAATGAGGAGTGTTGCTAGGTGTTATCGTGTCAGTAAAATGAATCAAATCAATAGAGAAAGACAGAGACAGAAAGAGAACAGAACAGATCAACATTAATTGAAAAGTGTGTAGAAAGACTTCTGGAAAAACATTGCAAAAATATCTGTACATTATATAATTAGTATAGTAAAAATACTTTGCAGATTTAAAATTTCATGATAAAATGAAGATAGCATCTCATTAAATGTCAAGTCCATCTAACTAGTTGATTGCTTCCGCAAATAATTATATTTCACGTGTCCTTATTTTTCTCACCTATTAGAGATTTAAGCTACAAAATCTCTGTGGTACTTCTAGGTCAAAATGTTAATGATACTAATTATATTTAAATTTTCCATATGTGGATATTAATATTCCTGTTCTGAGGATTTATATAAGCAAAAAATAAGATCATGTATTTGAAGGTGCTTTATAAATGTGACATTATTATTAATGCACAGTCTATATATTATTTAAAAATTAATAAGGATTATTTACATTTTGTTTCTGTATATGATCTGTAAAACTGTTGATAGTCTAAGTATGTGATTTCCATGTGATAATTTTTCTTCTCATGAGAATAATTCTAGTAAATTATAGTCTGCAGTTACTGTTTGATTTTTTCCCCTAGGCATGGAAGTTGAACTATGACCTCTGAATATGAATATCATTCTTTGTAATTTTAAGAGTGCTTCAGTTTTAAAAGATGATACATTCATTTCAAAACTGGTGAATTTTCTAAAATAAATACATTTCCCCCTTTTCCTACTCCTCTGTCTTCCATTTGGTTAAGACTGGGTTTGATCTTCTCAAAAATAAATTGAGACTTGGTGATTTTACATGGCCTGATATCACAATCTATGTCAGGATTGTATACTTTCACCACATCTATTCAATCTGCTTGCCAAGCAAATAATTTGAAAAGCTGAACTACATGAATGAGAAGAATGTGACATCAGGATTATTTTCATTGATTTTTTTTTTTTTTGGTCATTATCTGAGAGAAGAGAGTGTAGTAATCATCTTGAAAATTTCAGTTGGCATCTTGGAAAGGAATTTGGGCTGTGTAGAAATTGAGCAGAAACAATTATATAACTTTTTCACATTATTTTTCCTTTCATATTCTCATTAGTGATTCACAGTCCTGCAAAATAAGTATAACTTTCCATTCTAGTCCTGAAAATAATAAATTATAACTTTAAATGGTTTTATTACAACTTCAAATATAGACAGAACAAGTGCCTAAATGAATAAATGCAAGAGAGTTAAACTTCGTGATATTAAATCAATTACTAAATCTATAGCTGTGTTTTAAAAGCTAATAGCAATTTTCATTAATGGCTAAATGTTTTAAATTCATACTTGGCCTAATGAGAAAGACTGAATCCATCAATAATTGATATATGTCAATTTTATATAGATAGATACAGATATAGATAGATAGATATATTTTTTAATAAGCCTCAGTGTTAAGACATTCATGAGAAAAAAAGCCTTAGGAGTCTCAGCATGCACCTTTTTCCCCTTTAGAACACATTTCTAATATTTGATCACATAGTACTATTGATTTTATTATCTGTATTTTCTTAAGCGATTTAAAAAAAAACCGATATGAAGAAGGCAATAATACCATTTTACATAAGTAATGTTTACAAATCTTAGTAAACATTATACTGGTTAATCCAAAACAAATAAACCTGAAATAGTGCGTCATCCCCACACTATGCATTTGAAGAAAGCACTGTTTAAAAGCTATAAAACAGGAAATGGGATCTGATTATAATGGACCACTCACTCTATTAGCAAATAAGGTTGTGAAGAGTGACCGGATAATAATAGGAGGCTGTTTTTTCCTGTCCTCCAAGGAATTCTGGAAAATTATAAAGCCTTAAGCATTTCCCTCCCAGGCATTTTAGCCACAGCAGGTTGATGTGTTCCATTATTTGAGCTGATTTTTCATATGCAGATTTAGTCTCTGGGGCAAAATTTCATATGTAAGGTTAAAACAGCTTCTTCTACAAATTTGTTATCTGCCCTGGAGGGAGAAAATGAAACATATGCCCCAGCTCTCATGCTTCAGATTTTTGGTGGCCTGGAAAGAAGTAATTTTTGCCCAATAGAAGCTATCCAAATAATAATTTTCTGTTTGCTTCATTGAGATTATAACTCTCTTGGGTCAGTCACACTTTAGGAAACATCTGCTTCACAATAGGAAGAGTTCCAGAAAAGAAACTTAGTATCAATTTAACTTTTAAAAGGATATGAGGCTTCATTTATTATATTTGCTTAATGAGCCAGAGTTGTTTTAAATTAATCTTTGAGATATTTGGTTTGATTACAGTTTTTAAATTACAGAACACGTTATACCAGGCAATCTTTTGCTTAAATATGATTTTATTTTTTTGTTTTCTTAGACTACATTCCTGTATACTGAAACTGAAGAACATTAATTGAACTGTTATTGACAAATTGCTTTATGATTAACATTTAAATTCTCATTTAGCAGTGTCTTCCTAGCAAAGACTTGGTAAGCACATCCAGGCTGCATTTATTAACTGAAAGATGTCAGTTGCTATCCCATTGATTCCTGGGGCTTTATTTTTTTGCCTTTATTGCAGTTTGAACTTGTTGCTTCCCTATCATTGGCTCTTGATTACATGGTATTTCCTGAAATGTTTCTGTGCCAGCCAATATCCTTTGGTACCGTGATTCTGTGTATTCTTTCCATTTTCTTTTTATGCTTCCTGAGTCATTCAAGGAATGCTTCAATCTTTTTGCTGGCATATTACCAGACTATTTCTGACAACTCAAGGCTAGAATTGGTTTTTCATTTCTTTCATCTTGAGATATGCTAAGCAGGCTTCCCCTTTTTTGCTTCATTTCCGTATTTCTACATAGTCTGTTAAAATAATTTGCTTTGTCTTCTTAAGCCACCTTTTTTTGGTGCATGTACCATCAGACTGGTACAGGAGGAGATTGTCCTCCTTCTCCAGCAGAGCATCTGGTGGATTTGAACCTCTGGGATTGCAGTGCAGGTTCTTGCCAGTAGAGCTCCCATTGAGCTACCTTTTAAAATCTTTTCAGCTCTTTTACTGCAGCATCTATTCCCTTTGTTTTGGCTTCTCAATGTTCTAGTGCAATTTTCAGGGTTCCTTCTACCAGGAAAATTGAGCATGTTTTTGGGCCAACCAACTGGAAATAATCCATATTTGTTGTCATTCCCAAGAAAGGCAATACAACAGAATATGGAAATGGTAAAAAAAAATCATTACTTCACATACAAGCAAATTATTGCTGATGATCATGAAAAAACAGCTAGAATAGTACATAGAGAACCACCAGAAGCTCAAGCTGGATTTAGAAGACCCTATGGCCCCAACTTGGTGAGACTGGTCTTTGGAGAAAGATATCATGCTTGGAAGAGTAGAGGGACAGCGCAGGAGAGGAAGATGCCAGAAGAGATTAACTGATGCAGTAACGGGGTCAGTGGGAGTTAGTGTATCAAAATTAGTGAGACTGGCTCAGGACAGGGCAGGTTTCAGAGCTGCTGTACACAGGGTCACTATGGGTTGCAGGTGACTCAAAGGTACATAACAATAACAACAGCACCTGGGTCAACATTCTTGGAAAGGTGGAGGATTGGCAAGAGTGAGGAAGACTTTCAACCAGATGTATTAACACAGTGACTGGAGCAATGGGATCCAGTATGCTAGAGATTGTGAGGATGGCCTAGGAGAGGAGAGGATTCAGATCTGTTGTTCATAGGGTCGCTATGAATCCGACTCAGCTTGATGGCACCTAACAACAACAGGCAATGGATGGTTATCATTTTCTCCAAATCATAGCTGATACTTAGTATTACTATTAGCATGTTATCATGCTATATTTAGATCATTTAATGGTTAAAATATGTTTTCCAATTATTATAAAAAGCAGCATTACTTATAATTTCTAGCTTTTAAGTGTGTATGTGTGTATATATATGTGGGTATGCCAATTTTTCTCCTTTGTGGTTTAAGTTGGGGTTTTGTTTTACTTTTCTGTTAAAATTAATAACCTTTTATGAATATAATGTAAAATATTTTTCATTTTAATATCTACCTAATACTGATCGGGTGGTCTGTAGGGAGTTGTGGTGTTAACCTAATAGGCCACGCCTCTCTTGCAGTATGAATTTATGAATGATTCCTTGGGAGAAAGATGGACAGTCTCTTCCCCTGTAATTTACAGCTCAGAAACCCAGTGGAGGATCAGCTATGATTTTGTTCTGACACATTGATAATGAGGTTGTTCGAGGTAGTTTTTATTTTTCCCATATCTTTTATGATTTTAATACAAAGCATCAATATTAAAAATTGTGTCTTGGTGAGGATGAAGTCAGGTCTCTCCTTGGAGGCTCGTATTTTGAAGCTCCATCTCACATACTTTGGGCACGTGGCCAGGAGGGACAATCCTTGGAGAAGGACATCATGTTCGGAAGGGTACAGGGACAGTGTAAGAGAAGAAGACTGCGGATGAGATAGATTGATACAGTGATTAGGGCAATTGGAGTCAGTGAGACTGGCTCAGGACAGGGCACGCTTCAGAGTATTGTACATAGGGGTGCTATGAGTTGCAGGCAACTTGATGACACATAATAAAAACAACATACTGATTTTGTTCATTGTGATATAATTGTGTATTCATACTTAGAAGATCATTTTTCCCCACTCATTATAGTGATTATGTGTTTGTCGTAATGGTATTTCTTGGGCTTTGATTTTACATTTAACAGTTAAATTTATGTGGTATCCCCCCCATCAACTCTAAGGATTATCTTTTATCATCTCAAAGCTTTCATCTCCCCACTCTCACAAATTTATGACAACATCTTAGATAAATTGAGTGATAAGTATGATCTTCATTTATAATACTATTGGTTATTGTATGAGTGTCAGGGTTATTTATTGCAGTTTAGGAATTTCTTTTAAAACCCACAAGGCAATATTATCTAACATTAAATAATAATGAAGAAGTTTCAAAACACTGCTAACATGCATGAATTTGGAAGCATTATGTTGAATGAACTAAATCAGTCATAAAAGCATAAATATTGTATGTGTCCATTATTGCGAAGAGCTAAGGACTACCCGTAGAATTATTCTTGTATGGTTACTTGGAATGAGAAAAAGAGAGAAAGAAAATCAAAATAAGAAGTTGGGTGAAGGGTGAATGAGAGATACAGACAGCAAAATAAACAGTATTACATACACAGTTCTGCATTATCAGGGATAACATTTATCTCCAAGACAAACTGATATGGACAGGTCAAAGGAGACAACACCCATATGCATGCATAAGTTTGGCAGATGTTTCTAAATTCTTATTTGTATATGCTATAAAGTCTTTCTGTCTCCTTCAATCTAAGCTGATTAGTTTTCTCCTGGCTAGAGCCATCAATTATAGTTTTAATCTCTTTAACAAAAGATTGTGTAGCTACTTCCTTTGTGAGCATGGAACATCCTTAGTCGGTACAACAAATTTCCCAAATCCTTAAGTTATGTTTTCTACTTGAAGTATGTTTATATCCTTTTGGTTTTACTATAAACAGTGAGGAAAAACTATGTGTCATTTTTCAGATCTTGCTTAGAAATAAAAGTTGATTACTTCAGTAGTGACTTCCTTCAAATATTTGAACATAATTTAGAGAAGTTCTTTGCCACTTCATAAAAAACATTAGTTTTCCTTTAATGCTCAATCAGTTCTCATTTTTGTCTTTTAAAGTCTCACCAAAGCATATATGACATGCATATTTTTCAAAGAAACATTGTTTCTGACACCATATGTATTCTCTAAATGAAATGAAGCTCAACATCAAGAAAACAAAGATTCTCACCACTGGGCCAGTTGGCGGCATCATGATAGAGGGTGAAGAGATTGAGATTGTTAACAGCTTTAGTTTCTTTGGCTTCACAATCAACACTCTTGCTATCATCAGTCAGGAAATAAAAAGACTAATTGAATTGGGAAAGCCGGCTTTCGGGATCTCTCTAGTGTACTGAGGAACAACAGTGTCAGTGTGGAGACTAAGGTGCCATGGCCTTCTTCCTATGCATCAGAAAGGGGGACAATGACTAGGGATGATAGAAGGAGAGTTGATGCCTTTGAGCTGTGGTGCTGGAGAAGAGTATTGACTATACCATGGACTGCTAAGAGAACAAACAGGTTCATCCTGAAGAGCGTGAAATCAGGTTGCTCCTTGGAGGCAAAGATTCTAAAGCTGCATCTGACATATTTTGGGTGGGTCACAAGGAGGGACTGGTCCTTGGAGAGGGACACCATGCTTTGGAGGGTGGAGGGACAGCATAGGGAGGAAGATCCTCCATGAAATGGATTGCCCCAGTGACTGGGGATATTGGGATGGGTGTGTCAGAGACAATAAAGTTGGCTCAGGATAGAGCAGGGTTCAGAGCTATTGTACATAGGCTTGCTATGAGTCACAAGCAATTTGAAGGCATATAACAACAACAACAACAGGAACAAAATTTCCTTCTGAGTCTTTATTAGTCTGTCATATCCATAATTCTCTGACAGTCTCTTCAAGGCAACCTAGGATTTTATAGTTGAGCGTTGTGGAAATTTGACAGCCTTTACTTACCGCTCAGGGAGCTGGAGTAGCCTAGTGGATAAAGGAGTATGCCGCTAACCAAAGGCCTCTTCTCCGGCAGTTTGGATCAACTAGCAGGTCTGTGGGAAGAAGATGGACAATTTCCTTCTGGGCAATTTACAGCCTCTGAAATCCCATAGGGTCAGCTAGAAGTCGGTTCTAACTCAATGACATCTGAGATTGACCCATTTCCCAGTTTGAACTGCTTCCACATTTCAAAGTTCCTGTTAGAATTGCACTTAATACTCTTGCAATCTCAAACTTCTAACATGGTTCTAAATGCTACTGTAACAGATATACTACAAGTCTATGGGACATTGCTTTTTTGTCATTTTAGGGAAAGTTTACAAAGATATGAGTTTCAGTTCATTCATTCATACACATTTTTCCTTCCTCTGCTAATTCACTTTGTAGTGTTTGTCCTTTTCCGGGTTGTAAATTGTCATGCATATAATGTCTAATTGTCCATTCATTTTGCATGGGATTTTTCTTCACTTATTGCAGAGTTCATTATCTACATTTTCCTGTTCTCAGGTCTGCCATATCCACTCTGTTCTTCTAACAGTGATCTTATGCAGTATTTGTCCCTTTGTGGCTGAGATATTTCACTTGGTATTATTTCTTCCAGATTCATCTGTGCTGACTGGTGTTTTACAAATTTATTGCTTTTCAGTGTTGCACAGTATTACATTGTGTAGATATACCATTGTTTCTCTCTCTATTCTTATGTTGATGGGTACTTGCGAATAATGCAGCAGTAAACATGGTGTGCATACATATGTTTGTGTCACAACTCTGAATTCTTTGGAGTATTCCCAGTAGAAGAATAACTGGGCCAAATGAATTTTCTATTATCAACTTCTTTTTTAAAAAGAGTTTTAAATTTTCTATTCTTCTGGTATTCCCTGCTTTCAGCTAAGATCCATCTAACATCAACTACAATATCGCTAGTACCACGACCCCTTCTAAACCCAGCCTGGACTTCTGGCAGTTCTGTTGATGTGCTGTTCCATTCGTTTTTGGATAATCTTCAGTAGAATCTTGCTTGCATGTGAAATCAATGATATTGTTCTGTAGTTTCCACACTCAGATGGGTCACCCTTCTTTGGAATGGGGACAAGTATAGATCTCTTCCAGTCAGTTGGCCAAGTGTTGTTCTCCAGATTTCTTGGCACAACTTGGTGAGCACGTCCAGGGCAGCATCTGTGAGCTAATATACATCAATTGGTATGCCTTCTATTCCTGGGGCCTTATTTTTTGTTATTTCCTTCAAAGCAGCTTGAACTTCTTCCTTCATCACCATAGGCTCTTCCTCATATGTTATTTCATTAAATTCTTCTGTGTCTGCTAATTCCTTTCGATACAATGACTCAGTATCTTCCTTCCATCTTCTTTTAATACTTCCTGGATCATTTAATATTCTGCCTAAAGCATCCTTGATTAAAGCAACTCTAGGTTTGAATTTGTTCTTCAGTTCCTTGAGCTTAAGAAATGCTGAACGAGTTGGCCCTTTTGATTTTCCGACTCTAGCTCCTCGCACATTTCATTGTAATATTTTGCTTTGTCATTCTGGGCTGCCTTTTGGAGTCTTCTGTTCAGCTCTTTAGTATCTTGAATTCTTCCTTATGCTTTGGCTTCTCTATGCTCCAGTGCAATCTTCAGAGTTTCTCCTGACATCCATTTTGGTCTTTTCTTCCTCTTTTGTCTTTGTAATGACCGTTTGCACTCTTCCTGGTTGATATATTTGACATCCTCCCACAACTCATCAGGTCTTCTCTCATTAGTGTTCAAGGCCTCAAACCTGTTCCTGAGATAATTCTGAAATTCAGGTGGGATGAAATCCTGTGAATTCGGTTTAATTTTCCTCAGCTTCAGCTTGAACTTGCTTTGCTTATGAGTAGTTGGTAGTCTGTTCCACAATCAGCTCCTGGCCCAGTTTTCACAGCTGATATTGAGCTTTTCCAGCGGTTTTTCCCACAGATGTAATTGATCTGATTCTTATGCATACCATCAGGTGAAAGCCATGTGTATAACCTGCGTTTATGTTTCTTATAAAACGTATTTGCAATGAGTAAGTCTTTGATTGTACAAGATTCAATCATTCTGTCTCCAGGTTCATTTCTGTCACCAAGCCCATATTTTCCAACTACTGATTCTTCTTCTCTGTTCCCAACTTTTGTATTCCAGTCACCCATTATTATCAACACATCTTGAATGCATGTTCAATCGATCTCCGACTGTAAAAGTTGGTAAAAATCATCTATTTCTTCTTCTTTGGCTCTGGTTGTTGCTGCATATATCTGAATGATAGTGGTATTCACTGGACTTCCTTGTAAACATATGGATATAATCCTATCTCTCACAATGTTGTACTTTTAGATGGATCTAGAAATTACCTTTTTAACTATGAAAGCAACCCCATTTTTCATCACCTTTTCATCTCCGGAGTAATATATCATATAATGATCTGACTCCAAAAGCCCCATGTCAGTCCATCTCATCTCTCCAGTGCCTAGTATGTCAATATTTATTAGTTCCATTTCTTTCTTAACAATTTCTAATTTTCCTACATTCATGGTTCTCACATTCCATGTTCCAATCACTAGTGTCTGCTTACAACTGTTCCTCTTCTTTTGGATTTCCATATTTGAAAGTTCTACCTAGGTTGCCCTCTCTGTTAGTCTATGTGTGTTCTGTTGCACATAGGGTTTTCAGAGGCCTGCTATTTCAGAAGTGGATGGCCAATCCTTCCTCCTAGTCTGTCAATCTAAATGTTTAGATTTAGAGGAGTATCTGACAGACAAGCAATATGTGGACCAGTGAAAGAGAAATCATTCATTGTGGAGGGTCCCTGCCCTTAGCCCAGTGTCTTGGCCCACTTATTTCCCAGCTCCACCCTCCACCAGGATACCCATCCACTTCTACCAAATCCCTTCAGAATTTATCTTCCATTGTCCGACCCATGATCTGACAGCTTGTATCTGAAGCTTTCTTGGCTTCTGTGATTCTGAACATGTTGACTGCTGAAAATTTTTTATGCTGTGTCCAGTGTCTCTAAAGCTTAGTTGTACTGTCTATGAAGAGTCGTCAGAACAGAGCAGGGTAACACCACATTGTTCAAAATTGGTAGGGGTGTACGCCAGAGATGTATCCTGTCTCCATACCTTTTCAACATGTATGTATAGCAGATTATCTGAGAGGCTGGGCTCTATGAGGAGAAGTGTGGCATCAGGATTGGTGGAAGATCTATTAACAATTTGCGTTATGCAGATGACATAACCCTGCTTGCCGAAACTGAGGAGGACCTCATCCACTTGTTGCAGAGGGTCAAGGACTGCAGCCTTCAGTATGGACTGAGGCTCAATGTCAAGAAGACAAAGATTCTCACCACTGGACCAATTGGTAGCATCAGGATGGATGACGAAGAGATTGAGATTGTTCACAGCTTCAATTTGCTGGGCTCCATGGTCAACACCCTTGGCACCAGCAGCTAGGAAATAAAAAAAGTATTGTGATGGGAAAGTCTGCTGTTAGGGACCTCTCTGAAGTACTCAAGAGCAACAGTGTCTCTCTGGAGACTAAGGTGCAATCACTTGTTTTGCATCAGAGAGTTGAACAATGACTAGGGAGGATAGAAAGAGAATGGATGCCTTTGAGCTGTGATGCTGGAGAAAAGTATTGAATGTACCATGGACTGCCAAGTAAACAAACAGTTTCATCCTGGAGAGGGTTAAACCAGGCTACTTCTTGGATGCAAGGATTCTGGGGCTTCGTCTGACATACGTTGTACATGTTGTACGGAGAGACAGGTCCTTGGAGATGGACATCATGCTTGGGAGGGTGGAGGGACAGCGCAGGAGGATAAGACCCTCTATGAGCTGGATTGATTCAGTGACTGGGGTAATCGGGATGGGTGTGTCAGAGGCAGTGAGATTTGCACAGGATAGAGCAGGGTTTAGGGCTGTTTTACATATGGTCGCTATGAGTCGCCAACGACTCGACGGCACATCACAACAACAAAAATTTTCTATTAGTTTGCGTTCATAATTGATATACATTGTGTTTCACACATTCCTTCATTAACATTGTGGTTCATACAATCGTTCATATACATTGTGTTTTCTAAATAACCATTGAGCTATGCCGTCCTTTCAGGTCCCCATTGGATCTTTCCTATTTCCAACTTTTTGAGGAAGTGCCACACTCTCTTCCGTAGTCTTGCTCATTTTACATTCTCACTAGTTGTATATGAGAGTTCTGTACATCTCTTCCCATCCTCACCAGCATTTTTTGTTTACTGTCCTGTTGAACTAATTGTTGTTTTGGTTTGTATCTTTCTAATTAAAAGCTGGTGACTTAAAGCATTTTTCACATTTGTGGCCAGTTTACTTTCTTTTTTGGTAATATGTTTGTTGATATTTTCTTGTCCATTTTGAGACCGAGCTGTGTTTTTCTCGTTGATGCATTGAAGGTTTTTTTTTCTATAATTATATTTT
>NW_006399757.1:9427011-9452649 GCF_000299155.1 Elephantulus edwardii | reverse complement strand
TCATATGTCCCTCCATCATGTTGACAGCCTCTGAAACGCTGGAGCTTATATTTTGAATGCTGGATTCTTGTTTTTCCAGTGCCGCTAATGCCTTATTTGTTTTCTCCGCAATGTTTTGCATTGTTTCTTTTACGTTTTAAATATGAATCCTCTATCAGATAGATTCTATACATTTAGATATGAGTCCCTTATCAATATGTACACTCTCTTTATATAATTGAAGAAGCTTTTTTGTTTCCTTGTTTGTTTGCTTTTGGTTTTTAGATCATTTTATTCAGAAGTTTCTGGAGAAGAATCAGAGAAGTGGGAAAAATGAAGGTCAGAGATCATGGTGAGGCTAGGAGCACGTACACCTTGGAGACACTGAAATTGGAGTAGTTGTTTGGTGTACACAAAGATTTGATTTTTAGAGGGCCCTGTTCATTTATTTTATTGTTCTCCCCGTTATGGATTTTTGGCTATCCTTGACATTCTATTCATGCAAAAATCTCGTCATATTGTTGTTGTTGTTGTTGTTATTGTTTACTTCACATCGGAACCAACCCATCACTGACCCTCCAGCAGGTTTTCTGAGGCAGGTAATTGCACTGGAGGAGCTTGCCCATTTTTCTCCCATGGAACAACTGATGGCCTCGAACTGAGCACCTTCGGGATTGTAGTGCAGCTTCTTACCATTAGACCACACAACCACTCAGTCATAGATTAGGGCTTCTGAATTTATTCCTATTTTTTCCCCTCTGCTTATAGTTTTTTTGTTTGATCCCTATGTCTGTGATTGAGGTGATTTTTGTGTATCTTTACTTCAGTTTTCTCTATATGGATGTCCAATTTGCCAGCACCATTTATTAAAGAAGTTCACATTTTCCCATGTAATAGATTTCATCCCCTTGTAAACTCTCAGTTGACCAAGGGGTTAATTTCTGGGTTCTCAATTCTGTTTCATTGACCTTTGTTTCTGTCACAGCTCCAGTACCATACTGTCTTGGTAACTGTGGCTATATAGTAGGTTTTGAGGTCAAGGAGTGTAATTCTTCCTATTTTGTTTTTATTTTTCAGAAGTACTTTATTTATTTGAAGTATCTTTCCTATCTAGACAAAACTGGAAATTGCCTTTTCCATCTTTTTGAACAATAGTGTTAGTATCTGTATTGGGATTGCATTTAATTTGTAGCTTGCTTTTCGTAGAATTTATTATTATTGTTATGTTCTCTTGTTCTATTGACCTTTTAAGCACTATATAGTGTCCTTCTTTTTCTTTTATGCTGGTTTTTACCTTTAAGTCTATTTTTGTCAAAGATTAATATTGCTGCTTCTGCTTTCTCAATGAACCAAGCCAAAGGTGGGTGACTTTTAATCCGTGGCCCTCAGGCCTGTCTTTCATTGTTTTTTCCAAACATTCCTCTAGGTCATATAGCCCTGGTGTGTCCACTTGCAGTACAGTGGTAACTTGTGGTTGCTGTGAGGCTGAACACTATGACGCTGATGTGTCAAATGTGTTAATGGTTGGTTACCCGTGGTGGACAGTCTTGGGTGAAATTCCCCAATTAAAACAAGCTTGGAAGCAGGAGTGGCATCCACTTCTGTAATAGCTTGCCTCCGGAAACTCCACGAACCTGGAGAGAGGATGAGAGACCACAAGTGTTGAGGACTCCCTTGATAGGGTTTCTATGAGTCGCCTGAGACTCTATGGCACTTAACAACACTTCTGCTTTCTAGTCCTTGATTTTTAATGTTTTTTTAATCTTCACTTTTCTTATAGAAAGCATATTGATGGGTTTATTTTTTATCCAGTCTGCTTATCTTTTTCTCCTTACTGATGTGTTTAAATAATTCACATTAAATATAATTATTAGAACACAAGGTTTTGTTTCTGTAATTTTGCTGCAGTGTGTGTGTGTGTGTGTGTGTGTGTTTACTGGCTACTTTGATCTATCCATTTTTCTGTGGTGTCTGTGTGGTAAGGATTTCCTTTAGTATTTCTTGCAATGGTGATCTAGTTTTTGTGAACTCCCTTAGTTTCTGCTTTTCTGAGCATGCACAGATTTCTCTGTAATCCTTGATGTATAGTGTTTTGTATGTACCATTCCACTGTCTTCTTGCTCTTGTGATTTTGGTTAAGAAACTGGTACTTAAACTTATTTGTTTTCCTTTACAGGTTACTGCTTGCTTTTCTCTTTCTTCTGTCAGAGTTTTCTCTTTGACTCTGGAAAATTTGACTATAATATGCTTTGGTGTTTTTCTTACGGGGTTTATTCTATTTGGGATTTGCTCTACTTCTTGGATAAACATTTGTTTTTGTTGTTGTATATGCTTTACATGTCACCTGCACAGTTTTATTCTAATAACTTTTCCACAATTTTTTCATTGCCTTTTTTCGCTTTTTCCAGTTCTGAAATTCCAATTACCCATGTGCTACTCCTCTTTATGAATGCTACAGAATTCTTGGGCTTTCTTAATTTTCCTTCCTTTTTGTTTGTGCTTTTCTCCCTCTAGCAGATATGAGAGCATTATCTTCTCTTTCCCTTTTTCTGTGTTCCATATCTTCAATTCTGCTCATCTGCTGCTCTACCATATTGTTTCTAAAATGTTGGTTTTACTACTCTGGGTTACTATATCTTGTTTTTTCTGCAGTTTCTAATACTTCATTGGTATTATTTGCTTTGTCCTGTATTGCTGTTTTAAGTTCTTCTATGATTTTGCCTACAGCTTCCTGCATTCTTTGTATCTTTCTTTTATCCATTGAAAACACTTATCACTGTTCTTCTGAATTTTGTTTCAAGAAGTCCCATTACTTTCTTCTATCCATTGATACTGGGTTTTGATCCCTCTCTTTTTTTAATGTCATCTTGCCTTGGTTTTGTATGGGGTTTGAGGCAGTCTGCTTCTTCCATGTAAATTTAGTGTTAATATTTTTCTTGCCTGGGATCCTCACTTGTCCAAGGGAAGATGAGGTAGCTAGCCATACCTGGAGGCCTGTTCCTGGGGTGAGTGGCAAGATTTACCCTGCCTCAAGTAGATGGCTTTAAGAAACAGGAACTTATTTTCAGGGAACTGACTCTAAGGAAAGACTTTCTCTGTTGTCTCTGGAGGCAAGTCTTTGTCTCTTTAAGCTTCTGCTCCCTCTCTTGACCCTGGAAGCACATCCTTCTCTCTTTAAGCTTCTGGGCCATCTTAGTTTCTTCTTTGTCCTTTTAGTGTGCTTGTTTAATCTCCTATATCTCAAAAGAGATTTATTTAAAGCACACTCTGCATTAATCTTGTCTCATTAAAATACCAAAGACATCTCATTCCCAAAAGGAATAGTAACCACAGGTCAGAATTTACAACAGATATTTTTTTGGTGACACAGTTCAGTCCCAATACACTAACCTTTCTGCACTCAGGCTTTTCCTTGTTTATCCAGATGATTGTCAATGACTTAATTTTGTATGTTGTTAATATCTTTTTCTAATAAGCAGTAAATGATAATTCTTTAGTTTTTATGATCAATTATCTTTTCAAATAATAGTGTCTACTTTGTCTTTAATATGCATAATTACTACATTTAAACATGCTAATATTGTTTATTAATAATTAATGGAATTAATATTTATTATTATTCCTATGATGATACTTGTTCATTCCATATCAAAGACATGCTCTATAATATAATTATAGTTAAGACTCCCTTATTATTACTTTATCTATGCCTATATCAGCCAGATGCTCCTTGGGAGCAAGAATGGCAATGCTTCCTCTCACATACTTTGGATATGTTTCTAGGAAAGTCTATTCCTTGGAAAGGTACATCATGCTTGCAAAGATGGAAAGTCAGCAAAGGGGGGGAAGACCCTCAACAAGATGGATTGACACTGTTATGACACCAAAGGGCTCAAGTATGTCAGAGATTAGAGAATAGCATAGGAGAAGACAGAGTTCAATGAGATCTGTTGTTTATAGGGTCCTAACAACAACCAGAACATACATCTGTTTATTTATCTTCTCTGGGTACTTCAGGTATCGAAAATTGCCGTTTGGCTAAAAAAAGATACTTTTATGAATAAATAATCTTCTTTTTAAATTTTTCTGTGTTATAAAAGGAGCTTGGTTAGCATAGTTAAGTAATTGGCTGCAAACTTCTTATCACTAGTCCACTGGAGCTTCCTTTCATATGTAACTATTATCATTCATTTTTACAGAGTAGTATCACAAGGAAGGTTATATTTTATTACTAGGGATATTTGTTTATCTTTGCAGTCTCCTCCCATGATAGTCACTGCTTCTGAAAAAAATCTGAAGGGTTAGTTAGAGTTGGCTCCAACTCTTTGGTGCCTAACAATGACAGCTGAAGACCTTTTATATTTCATCACAAAAGTGCACTAAGATCTTTAATGTTCTAAGTACAAGGAAAACTATGAGGTTATACATTTATCAAATACATTTATGCCAGAAACTCATCTAGATTCTCAGCAACAAAAATTCCACAGACTCGTGCTCTTTTGAAGCATAATTTCCAGTGATATAACAATAAAATAAAAATATCCTATCATTAAATGCATAGCAATTTGAGAAGTGCTATAGACTATTAATAGCGAGCTCTGGTGGCCTAGTGGGAAGAAGCTGTGCTGCAATACTGAAGCCACAAGGTTGGAATCCACCAGCTTCACAGGAGAAGTTTGGCCAACCTCCCCCCGTGCGATTAACTGCCTCTGAAAACCCATTGGAGGGTCAACTATGAATGGGTTCTGACTTGATGGTACATAACTTCAACAACATGGTCTGGTGGTAAGGAGCTGCACTGCCAACCCAAAGACTAACTATTCAAGTTCACCAGGTTCTTTGTGGGGGGAAGATGAATAATATTCTCCCATAAAATTTACTGGGTCCGCAAACCCACTGGAGGGTCAACTGTGAGTTGGCTCTGATTTGATGGCACATAGCAACAACATAATATTAAAATGTTGCAACTGAATTACAATCTTATGAAGTTAGTTAGAGTTAATCTTTTAGAGTTATCTTTAAGTAAAGAAGTAAAACATCTAGGAGTAAAATGGACGCTCTGGTGGTGTAGTCCCTCTGCTAACCAAAAAATTTGTATATCTCTTGTGGTTGGACTGCGTCAGAGGTTCTGCAGGAGATACATGGGCAGTCTTCTCCCTTTGACTCTTATAGCCTTGAACCTGAAGGAGGGTCACTATGAGATGGAATCCACTGAAGGCAATGAGTTTGAAGTTTCTTTTCAGGAGAAAAGCAGTCAAACAATTTGGAGGAAACAAGTCTTACAGGCTCATTGGAAGGATGAGCTTTGGTTCTGAATGATGTCATGCCTGTTTTTAAGAAGAGAACAACATAATATTTTGTGTTGATTAATTTTTAAGAATTTACTGAAATTAAATAACGTATGCTTGTGTATACCTTGTTGTTGTGTACCACTGAGTCAGAACTAACCCATAGCTGATCCTCTGGTAGGTGTTCAGAGACAGTTAATTGTACAGGAGGAAATTGCCCACCTTTCTTCCAAAAAGCATTTGGTGGATTTAAACTGTGTGCCTTCAGGATTGCAGCGCAGCTAATTACCACTACCAGGATTCTTGCATACACACATTTACACACACACACACACACACACACACACACACACACACACTCTCTCACCTTTATTTTCCAAGCTTTTAAAAGTTGCCTGCAAGTACTATATGGAGCCTCTCACAAATATTCTATCCTGATTTTTCAAGAAACAAAGCCATTCTCTTACACACCTACATCACCATATCCAAGAAAATAAGCATTAATTCAATGAAACGTTTTTGACCTTTTTAAGTTTTTTCCCCAAAAATGCTTTTCAACATTTTGTCTGTTCTTCAATTTTGAGGGGCAGGGTGGCAGAAGAATCAAAACCAAAGCCTTTTCCTTGCATTAGCTAAAGTATTTGTTTTCTTCAATCTGAGCCCTGCCTTCTTGTGGTTTTCATGGCATTAAATCTGTTGAGGAATTTGAATGTAGTTCCTGGAGATCATTCAATACTCTGGATATATCTGATAGGCTCTTCATTAATAGATTCAGGCCATAGTATCATAATATACTTTACTTTTCCCTTGTTGTTATGTGACGTTGAGTCGTCTGCGACTCATGGCAACCCTATGTCCAACAGCCCTAAACCCTGCTCTATCCTGTGCAAATTTTACTGTCTCTGACACACCTACTCCCATTACTCCAGTCACTGATAGTCATGTAATAATTTAGGAAAAAGTGTTACATTTCTCAAATTTACAATGCCCTATACAGTTTACAATGACATATACTCCTGTGATCTTTAGAAAGTAAACTGTTGGGACAGAGTTGTTTCTAAAAGTCATCTTAGTTTAAATGATAAATGAGTATCTTGTTCAATATGGTTTAAGATTCAATATTGGTGAGTTTGTCCAAGAAAACTGTGTCTTATTTACCTGTTTCATTTATCCTGTAGTGGTTTGTTTCTAAATTTTGGAACATCCTTGTTAGATAGGTTATTGATGAAACCACTGTTAAGTTCTGATGACAATTTAATATAGAACAGAACTGGATTGTGTGACCTCTGGTGCAATTGATATTGGCCTTTTTTTTTTTAAAGTGACTGGTCAATTTATCTAACTTATGGGAAATATTGTGATTGCTAAATGGACTGTCATAGATGAGGATATACACAATTCATCTTGAAAAGGCTCACTGCACAATAGTAATAAGAAAAGGTCAAAGGGAATAGGCCTTCATAAACCTTCTTTAAAATTCAATGTCCTTTCAAGAAAAAATGGTTGATTTTCACTCTCCCCCAACCTTTTACTCAGAGCACTGTGTCACTCAGCAGAAACTGTGCACACCTAGTGTCTAGAATATATTTGCTAGGTCATTATAATAGTAAGCTGAATTTCTGTTTTAGGATAAAATGAAATCTCTGTTTTATCTTTTGGATGGGAATTTGTACATAGGTAATCATTATTATTGCTATTACTTGCTAAGGTTCTGGGATATCGCAAAGGAAAACTGGTTTGGTTTCTAATAGTACTATACATGTTCAGGGTATGTGGGGACTGAAATGTACAGAGCTGTATTGGTATACCAAATTTGAGTATAAAGTAGAAAATCACTCCCATATATTTGCATGAAACAACTCAGAGGAACTCTCCAGTATTCAGGGAATAAAAGTAAATAGGACTAGCAAACTCAATGAATGTTGAGAAATGATAATTATAGAAAGGCTTCAGATCTTCTGTTCATAGGGTCACTGTGAGTCGGGCTCAACTCGGTGACATTCTTCAACAACAACCAGAAGACATAGTATTCTTTCTGTTGTTGTTAGATTTTGGTGCCATCAAGTAAACTACTACTTACAGTGATCCTATGAACAGCAGATCTGAATCTGACCCTATCCTGCTCCTATATGGTCGGGTATGTTTGAGCCCATTGTTACAGTTACTATGTCAACCGTCTTTCTGAGGGTCTTTGTCTCTTTCTCTGATCCTACACTTCCTGAGTCTTTTCCCAAAGATTGGCCCCTCTTGACAATATGCCCAAAGTATATGATATAGAGTTTCAACATCCTCTAACATAAGCTCTAAGGAGTGTTCTGGTTGTACTTCCTCCAAGACAAGACTGGTTTGTTCTTTTTGCTGTCCATGAGCCGTTCAGTGCTCTTGTCCAACACCATAATTACAAGGTATGTTCTGTCATTCTGATTCATTTTCCCACTTCAGACGCAAAGGAATTAGTTGAAAATATATCTTGAATCAGGCGCACTGTAATCTTTAAACTGGCACCCTTGCTATTTAGAACTTTAAAGAGATCCTGGACAACAGACTTTCCCAATTACACATACCTTTTGAATTCTTGACTGCTTTAACCATGGATGTTGATTGTTGATCCGAGCAAAATGAAATTGTTGACAACTTCAATCTTTTCTCCATCTATCATGATCCTTATTGGTCCAGTGGTGAGGATTATTGTTTTCCTGTGTTGAAATCTAATACATATTGAAATCTGTTGTCTTTGATCTTCTTCAGTAAATACTTTGTTTTCATTTTGTGCAAACAAGGTTGTGCCATCTGTTTAACACAAATTGTTGGTGAACCTTCCTTCAATCTTGAAACCACATTCCTCTTCATACAGTTCTCCTGCTCAAATTATTTTCTCAGAATACAGATTGAATAGGTATAAGAAAAGTATAAAACCCTGATGCACAGTTGCCCTAATTTTAAAACATTTTATGTTCACTTATTCTATTTGGACAAGACCTTCTTGGTCTATGTATAGCTTTGGTATAATAGCACAATGAAGTGTTCTGGCATTCTCACTCTTCTTAATGTTAACATAATTTATTATAATACATGCAGTTAAATGAATTTTCATAGTTAATAAAACACAAGTAAACAACATTCTGCTATTCTTTGCTTTCAGCCAAGATCTATCTGACATCAGCAATGATATCCATTGTGTCATGGCAACTTCTGAATCTAGCTTGGATGTCTGTCAGGTTCCTTGTCAATGTACTGTTCTAGCTGTTCTTGAATAATCTTCAGGAGTATCTTCTTTGCATGCAACATTAATGAAATTGTTAAGAATGTAAACATTATGTTGGATCACTTTGTTTTTGGAAAGGAAATATGGATCCCTTCCAATCAGTTGGCTTGTCTTCAATAGTTTTTGGCATAATTCTTGTCTGTCAGTTTGCTATACTGGAGTGCCTTATATGTTTCTATGATGGGGGAAGCTATGCAACTGTTATCTAAAAAACCAGCAGGGTCTTCCATGGTGGGCAGGTTTCTGCAGATCTTTCAGACAAACTAAGCAGGATTGGCTGTCGACTTTTGAAATAACAGGGCTTTTATAATTCTGTGAATAACATAGAACCATTGTTAGTAACAGTATCTGAAGTACTTGTAAATTCTCACTAAGTGAAAGAATTTGTAACTCAAATATAAGCAATCTAATGAAAATGAAAAACATTGAGTAGGAAGTAGCTGAATGTCTTTTTCTATAAGTGATTCTACAAGCCACATATATTTTAACTCTAGTTTATCCTAGTTTGTTAGGTTCCATTGAGTTCAACTATGACTCATAGCATCCTATGAAAAACAGAACTGAACATTGAACAATGGATCTGAGTCTTGGCCTCTCCTGCCTCATCTTTGCTGTCTCTGATATGCTCCAGCCCATTATCATCAGTCTGCTTGCTGAGGGCCTTCATCTGTTTATCTGACTCTCTAAGCAATTTAAAATCAATAAAGTGTTTCATTTTTATTTCAAGTTTCTTTTCTTTTTAATTTTAATGAAAGTTTACAGAGACTTTGGATTTCCATTCATCCATTGTTGTACTTTTCTCCCTGCCCACCCCACCCTCACAATTAGCTTTTCTTTTTGAAAAGTAAAAGAAAAAATTCTTTCATTGTTAATTCAATCCCTCCCCTCAAGTCCATTCCACTGTGCTACCTTTGTTCTGGACTCCTGTCATAACAATAATATCTAATCATATATCCCTTTAAACAGTTCTCTCTCTCATTTGTTTCAGTGTTTCCTTTTTTTGTGTTATTTTGATATGTTTTTACACATTTGTTATTGATTTGCATGCAATCATTCGTATACATTATATTTCATTCATGCACATTGTGTTCTATAAGATCATTCATTTACGTTGTGTTTCATCCATGTGCACTGTGTTTTGTACACTCATACATTGTATGTTATATATAATTAATTCATTTTAGTTCATTATATAAAATTAATATGCATATTATCTGCCCATCTTTTCAAGTCTCCATTGACTCTTTCCTATTTCTTCACATCCCCAGCCACTCACGAGCCTCTGTTACTCTAGGAATTACCCCTTCCACGTTTTCCACTGTCTTCTCTCTTTCCCTTCTCCTTTGAACTCTCTAGACTCTCCATGTTATATAGTATTTTATGAAATCATTGTTTCTTAGTGTTACATAGTGTTCCATTATTTGAATGCACCCCAATTTCTCAATACATTTGTTCATTGATTGGCATTTGGAATGCTTCCATTTTCTTGCTACTGTGAACAATGCTGAGAAACAACTTGTTTCCTATGGGATTCCTAGAAGAAGTTGTTTATATTTATTTTATACATAAATCTATTTAACACATGCCCAAGCAAAAAGAAAATGTCTTGATATTTATAATTAAAAGTGTTGTCATAATTTTATGGAGAGAAAAACTAAAGTAACTAAAATTTTAATATAGAAATGAGGAACTAATATAAACATTGTGTTGAATTTTGCAGATAATGTTTAGATTATATCAAGTTTTTTTCAGTTTCATCCTCTAAGATAGTTTCATAAGCACACTACTATAAAAATTTTGGCATGTTGTGCTTTCAAAAATATATTGAGGGAGGGTAAAGTTGAACATATATCATGTGTTGTATTATTTGCACATGATATGTTATTTGCATAAACATGTGGTATATATAGGTTAGAGGATAATGAAATAAAGTTTATATTTCAAATTTATGGTAGACTCTTAGCTTATAGGCCTATGGATTATTTTCTCTTAAGGGATTTGTGCTTTTATGAGTTCATTTAGCTATTTGCTGCTGCATACTTTTTTAGGAAAATACCCCCAAACTCTTATTTTGCTGGATTTCTTCCTCACTAAATTTTGGTAAAATATACTTAACTTAGCCTACACATGGTTTTATGTTCATATAGTCTCTATAATATTTATCTTTATTAACATTATTATTTTTTCATTTCTTTTTCTTCCTCTTTTTTATTGAACAATTTCACTCATATGTATTATTATTACTTATAGTTGCTGCACTATCACATAATGGCAAAACATTGTTTCCTTCATAAGATCGTGACATAATCTGAAATCCTCATTTTTCAGGTTTTTCCAACTTTATACTTAATGAACTATGCACAAAAAACCCCAAAATTTTCTTAAATTCCATTATTTCATTAGAAATATACTATTTGTTAGAAAGCTAGAATAATATAAATTGAGTTATTTCTTTTGGGTTCTTTCATCTATTAGCTTACTATGTCTTTCATTCCATACTTATTTAAAATTATAGTTGTGATTTATATTTTTTAAAAATAACATGGGATATTGACCTGATTCTAATTTTGAAATTTTTGTGAGAAAGTGTATATTTTTATTGTGTACCACTGCTTCGGAACATAGCTGGCCCTCCAGCAAATTTTCAGCAGCAGTAAATCATGATGGAAGAGGTTGCCAATTTTTCTCCTGCGAAGTAACTGATGGATTCAGACTGTGTGCTTCTGGCAGCACAGCTCTTTACAACTCTGAAGTCATCAGAGCTACCTCAGAAAATATATAGATAATTTTTTCATTTGTAAAGCAAATGGAAATATTTAATTATTTGTTTTCCTGTATTTTCCTAATTATACATTTGAAAAATAAATGTTATTTGTTGTTGTTATGTGCCATCGAGCTGTTGCTCTATGTACAACAGCCCTAAACCCTGCTCTATCTTGCAACAATCATATTGTCTCTGACACGCCTATCCCCATTACCCCAGTGACTGAATCAATCTATTTCATCGAGGATCTTCCTCTCCTGCGCAGTCCCTCCACCCTCCCAAGCATGACATCCCTCTCTGAGGACTTATCTCACCTTGCAACATGCCCAAATTATGTCAGATGGCATCTTTCTAAACTATTGAGGAGTAGTGATGTCAGGACTAAGGTGAGTCTAATTCAGGCCATACATAGTCTTTCCAATTAGTAGGTTTGCATCTGAGACCTGGACAGTCAATAGGGATGACAAAAAAAGAATTGACACCTTTGAGTTGTGGTGCTGGAAAAGAGAACTGAACACCCTATGGACGGCCAAGAGAATGAACACGTATGTCTTGCAGATGGTGCAGCCAGAGAGCTCTTTGGAGGCAAGAATTATGAGGCTTTGCCTCACATCCTTTGGACACGTTTCTAGGTGGTGCTATTTCTTGGGGAGAGACATGGTTTTGGGAAGGGTGGAGGGTCAGCAAAGGAGAGGAAGACCCTCAACCAGGTGGATCGACACAATGACTGCAGCAATGGGCTCTTGTGTGTCAGGAAGTGTGAGGATGGTGCAAGACAGGACTGGTTTCAGATCTTTGGTTCATAGAGTCGCTATGAGTCATGCACAACTCTACAGCATCTTAACAACAATACCTTTTTTTTTACAGACTAAAAGGTTTATTGTAAAAAAATTTGAAAAACATGATAAATATGGAAAAGGTACTATTACTCATAACCACATTGTCAGTTTGTAGCTACCATATTACAGAGTATAACTTTTTTTTTAACGAACTTTAATGAAAGCTTACAGAGACTTTGGATTTCCATTCATTCATTGTTGCACTTTTCTCCCTATTCCCCCTCCCCCCAATTTGCTCATCTCTTTGAAATGCAAAAGTTCTTTCATTGATTCATTCTTTCAGTCTCTCCCCCAAGTCCACTCCACTGTGCAACCTTTATTCTGAACTCCTGTCATGACAAATATACCTAAACATATATCCCTTTTAAATAGTTGTCTCCCTCATCTGTTCATTACAGTATACTTTATTTATCCCATCTTTCTCAGTCTCCCATCAATCCCGGTGTCAGTCTCATTTTACAACAGTGGAGTTTACAAGAACACTATTTTTACTTGTGATTATTTTTTGGTGCTTTTTCAAAGTACCCAGTAGTTTGCAAACTTTCATCTTTCATCAACTTTCATCATCAGCTCTACTACTTAGTGGATAGGGAGCTGTGCTGCCAACGATAAGGCAAGTAGTTTAACTTCACCAGCTGCTCTGTGGGGGAAAGATGGGTATTTCCTTCCAGTGTAATTTACTATCTCTGAAAACTCACTGGAGGGTCAGCAATGAGTGGATTGAAACTTTCAAGCAATGTGTTAGTTGCACTTTAAATACATATTATTTAAACAATCTTACTTTATATTTTATAATCCCACTAAGTGCTTTTCTGTGCATCTGATACAGGCTATGGTTTTTGCAATCACTTGTTATGCATCCAGAGAGTTGGACAATGACTAGGAAAGATAGAAGGAGAATTGATGCCTTTGAGCTGTGGTCCTGGAGAAGAGTATTGAATGTACCATGGACTGCCAAGAAAACAAACAGATTCATCCTAGAGAGGGTTAAATCAGGCTGCTCCTTGGAGGCAAGGATTCTAGGGCTTCATCTGACATATTTTGGACATGTTGTAAGGAGAGACAGGTCCTTGGAGAGGGACATCATGCTGGGTAGAGTAGAGGGACAGCACAAGAGGTGAAGACCCTCTATGAGGTGGATTGATTCAGTGACTGGAGTAATCGGAATGAGTGTGTCAGAGGTAACGTGATTGGCACAGGATAGAGCAGGGTTTAGGGCTGTTGTACATGGGGTCACTATGAGTCGCAAGCGACTTGATGGCACATAACAACAACAAACTGTAATATGATTTTCCTGCTGACATTGGTTTCCAGAAATAATTTCTCCAGAGATCTTCTGACAGATTCATGGATTATTATCAACAGAGAACCACTTAAAGCTAATTTGTAATTTGCAGTATGTTCATGAACAGGTCAGCTTGCTTTTGTTAGAACAAATAAGCCTTCCGCTTGCATTTATAAGTTTGCAAAGTGTTGTTGGAACACTAATATGTTTAAGTGTTGTTATGGGTGTTTTTCCACCATAGTAACAGCATTAAGTAATTGTCATGGAGATTATATGGCACTCAAAGCCTCAATATTTTACTGTCATGGCCTTTTAGTAACCTTTGTCAGCCAGTCTCGAGCACACATGTCATATGCATGATATCACAATTCTTTCAAGTCAGATTTCTGGGTATAAATTCCCACGGAACATTTTTTTCCTTTTATTTCCTTTCAAAGAATGGGGCAGAAAATTAAGTTCATCTTCTGTCTTTAAGGCAATTACTTTCCTACTTCCTAAGAAGTAGTAAATAACAAAAAAAGAGAGTATATCGTGAAAGTGTTCTGGGCCAACTAAAACAACTTACTGTTAGTTGAACCAACTCGAAGCTGATCTTTTTATAGGTTTTTGGAGACTGAAAATCCCATTGGAGGAGATTGCTCGTCTTTCCTCCTCAGAGCTGCTGGTGGATTTGAATTACCAGAGAGGTGGTTTTTTGTCTAGTACTGCAAATCCGTTGCCACTACAGTTCCCTAATATTTCATGTACCATTGAAATTCATTTAAATGTTTGCTGTTTTTATTATTATTATTATTATTATTTATGAAAAATTAAAAATACTTTGGCTTTTATCTTTGATCCTATGATCATTGCATATGTATTTTACAATATAGGTAAGTATTAGAACAGATGTTAAAATACTAGTTATCCAAATATTATTTCAAATTCTTATTTCAGTGTTGCTCTAATGTTGTGGAGTATTTTTTTAAAGTTCTGTGAGATATAAACTTTTATTTGTGTAGTAGTTTTATATTTCCAAATACACATTTAAGATCTGAAGAATGTTTTAAAAGTCTCTATTACATACAGGGTGAAAGATCTGATAGGATAGTCTGTACTGCACAACTAAACAGAGTCTACATACTTACAGCAATTCAGATCCACCAGAGAGATGAGAAGTCTCTTCTCATTAGTGATATAGCCTCAGAAATCCAGTGGTCACTGTGAGTTGGAATCAACTCTATAGCAGTGAATAGTTAGTGAGTAAACCAGTAGTTAAAATGGAAACATAAATTAATCAGAAAAATTATGGGATCTTAAGAAGCTTACATGTAAAGAAGACATTCATATGGCCAACAAATACGTGAAGAAATGTTCAAAATCCCTAGCTCTAAGGAAGATGCAAAGCAAAGCATCTATGAGATATCATCTCACCCCAGTAAGAATAGCAAAATTTAACAGAACAGCAAACAACAAATGCTGGCAAGGTTGCAGAGGAACTGGAACCACTATTTACTGTTGGTGGGAGTGTAAAATGGTGCAGCCTCTATGGAAGGCTTCATGGCGCAATTCCTGTACTAGGAATATACCCTAAAGGAATGAATCATAACTGCCACGCAGGGAGATATATGTACACCCATGTTTATCGTGGCTTTGTTCACAATAGCAAAGAGTTGGAAACAACGTAAGTACCCATCAACAAATGAATGAATGGAGAAGCTCTAGTATATTCATATAATGGAATACTATGCTGCATTGAAAAATAAGGAAGTCATGAAATATTATTCAAAATGGGTGACCTAGGAGGACATTATGCTGAGTGAAATATCTCAGCACAAAAGGACAAATACTGCATAGTGCCACTGTTGTAAAATGGGACTAACATCAGGGTCGGGGTGAGACTGAGAAAAATGGGGTAAATTATGTAAACTGCATTGAAACAGAGGAGGGAAAGAACTGTTTAAAAGTGATATATGATTGGGTATTAAGGCTATGACAAGAGTCCAGAATAAAGCTTGCATAGTGGAGTGTACTCGGGGGCTGGGGAAGAATTGTACACCAATGAAGAAATTTTTTTACTTTTCAAAGAAAAGAGTGAACTGAGGGGGAGGAGTGGGCAGGGAGACAAATGCGACAATGAACAAACGGAAATTCAAAACATCTATAAACAGTCATTAAAATTAATAATTTTTTTTTTAAAAAGAAGCTTACATGTTCTGTTTGAAGAGCAGAGATAAGTAAAATCTGAACTTCTTCCGTGTTAGAATTCAGTGCACAGTAATTAAACACATTATGGCCTTAAAAAGAATTTCAACTCCTGAAAGCAACTTAAGGACAAGAATGTTCTTATTAATATAAATACTATTCTGATCTAATTTTCCAACTGCTATTTTCTTGAAAATTAAAATACATAGCATTAGAAAGTACATGGAAGACATTTTTTTAAATTTAGGTATACTGGCGTTAATGCTGTAATTTCTATTACTAACAGCCTATGAATACTCTTGTAGTTAATCTCCTTTAGTACAAAGAACCGTTATCACAGGAAAATAGATGATCAAAAACATTTTCTGAAGAGACAGTGAATTTTTGATGATGATTATTACATTTTATAAAATTAGAAAAGATTAAACTTGAAGAAAATATGATGTCATTTGCAAAATGCTTTTTTTTCAGAATGATGGAACATTATTAATTTAATGTCTTCTTAGTAACTATCTTCTTACTTTTCCTTCAAGCACTCTTTAGATAAGATGTAGTTCAATACTTCATGTGATTCTATGCCTTCCTTTTCCTTAACACTTAATCAGTGACACTTTGTTGACCTATGTGGTGATTCCTTTTTTTTTTCTTTCTCTCAATTTAGTAATGTTTTGAATAGTCTTACTTTACATAAATTTTCTTTTCTACAGTTATGCTGCGGGAGTACAACTTTTCCTGAGACTCCATATAGATTGAATCATACAGCTTATACTCTTTTCTGTCTTTGAGATTCATTGAGGGATTGTTGTAGAGGTGTTATGTGCATAATATTTCTATTTTATTGTGTAAATATACCACAATACACTTAACCTTTTGACTGTTGATTGTCATTTGTGTTTTTGCTGTGGGGGAAGCAACTCTCAATATTAATAGACAAATATTTCTCTTTTTATATTTACATTTAATCTTGAATGTGATACATTTTTTGTATTTATATTTAACCTCTTAGATGCATATATAAAATCATCAAATCAAATGATAAGCACATACTTTATTTCTTTACTGAATATTCAAAATACAAAATATATCTAAAAAGTACTCTCAGTGTGTTATGGTAGTAAATAAATTAAGGGTATGTTGTTGGGAGGGACAAGTCCTTAGAGACTTGCTTAGAAAGGTGGAGGGTTGGTGAAGGAGAGGAAAACCCTCCAAGGTAAATTGACTCAGTGACTATAAAGATGAGCTCAAGAGTATCAGATATTGGGAAGACAGCACAAGATAGACCAGGGTTCAGATCCATTCAGTCTCTCTGTATCATGGTCAATTCTATGGCACCTCACAGTATGTTATTGTTGTCGTTGATTTTATTATGTGTTGTTAAGTCACCTGCAACTCATAGTGACTCTATGTTCAACAGCTCTGGAGCCTGGCCCTCTTCTGAGCCAATCTCAGTGACATCGATGCGCCTACTTCCATTGCCCTAGTTACTATATCAATCCATCTCTTCTGGGATCTTCTTCTCCTGTGCTGTCCCTCCACCATTCCGAGCATGATGTCCTTCTCCAGGGATTGGTCCCTCCTGACAACATACCCTAAGTATGTGACACAAAGCTTCAAAATTCTAGCCTCCAAGGAGAAATTTGGTTTCATCCTCTGCAAGACAGACCTATTTGATTTCTTGGCAGGCCATGGTATGTTTACCAGCACCATAACTCAAAGGAATCAATTCTTCCATCATTGTTAGTCATCATCCTGCTCTCTGATACATAAAAAATAATTGCTAAGATGATGGCCTGGATCAAGCACACCTTAGTCTCTAGATTGACATTGTTGCTTCTCAGTACTCTGGAGAGGTCCCTGATAGCAGATTTTCCCAGTGCAATTTGACTTCTGATTTCCTGACTGCAGGTGCCAAGAGTGTTGATTGTGGAGCTGAGCAAGCTGTAACGGTCAACAACCTCAATCTCTTCTCTATCATGGCCCAGTGGTGAGAACTTTTGTCTTCTTGATGTTGAGCTACAATCCATATTGAAGACTACAGTACATGATCTATCGCAAGCACTTCAGATCTTCCTCAGTTAAAGCAAGCAATGTTGTATCATTTGCATATTGTAGGTTGTTGATGAGTCTTCCTCCAGTCTTAATGCCACATCCCTCCTTATAAAGCCCAGCATCCCAAATAACCTGTTTTGTGTATAGATTCAAAACGTATGGAGATAGGACAGCCCAGGAGAGGAAGACCCCGAATGAAATGGATTGATACAATGAGTGGGGTAATGAGGACAGGTGTGTCAGAGTCAGTGAGACTGGCTCAGGACAGGACAGGCTTCAGAGCTGTTGGGTATAGGATCACTATGCATCGCAAGTGACTCACAGCAAGTTACAACAGCAATATATGTATGTGTATATGGGTGTATGTGTATAGTTATTTGTTGTTTAAATCAGAAATTCTATTGTTGTTGTTTTTGTTAGGTTCTGTCAAGTACAATTCATAGCAACCTTCTAAATAACAGACCATCCTATGCTATCTGAATCATCTCTGACACATGAGCATACATACTGCATTCACTGGTTAATCTATCTCAACTAGAGTCTTCCTCTCCTTCACTGACTCTTCATCTTTCCAAGCATGCTGTCTCTTTTCAAATTAAATTAAACATCTGCAAATCTAGCCATAACATGGCACATAATAAGCAGTATAATTTTGTAAGCAAAAACATGTTTAGCTTTCGAAGCTCACTGATTTGACTACTATTTAAATACATTTTATGTCTTTTGATATCTTCATTTCCTGTAAAGTATAACATATGAAATATATGCAAAGTGCTAAATAAAATATTGATGTAGATCAATAAATACTATGTTGAATATATTAATATATTGAATATAGTAAATAATTTAAACATTTAAATTCTCTTAAATTGCAACCTGTGGTGACTCTGCTGTATTCCCAAGGCTCTAACAGTCTACTGGAGGAGTCTAATCATAAATACTCATTGAGAAGCTGGTAGATCCAGACTGCTGGTTTTTTGTTTAACAGCCTAACCTATAACCCACTACAATATGTAATTGATCAATTTTGTTAAAATAATAATAATTTTAATATTTTCCATAAATTTTAGTAAGTAGAATTTACCTGCTAACTGCTCAGTAGTTGGAGTTGAACTTGAGTGTAGAGATTGTCTTCTACCCTTGACATTTCAGGATTATGTGGAGTGTTTGGAAGCCACCCAAGACATTTTCTTACATTTCACCATTTTCATCATGTTTGAGTTTTTTGCTTTGTGTGGGATTTTTCTCCTCAAAATCACAATCAAGACAGAGACACCTAGGCTGTGAAAATGAAAATGTGAATTTCTCAACATTATCATATATGATCATCAGTTTATAACATTAAAGTGACGGAACTTGAGAACTGGATGGTGAGTGTGGGATGAAGATTAACAACGAGAAAAGAAGCTACGTCTTTGGTTTAAGGGACAAGTATATTAAAAAGTTGTTTTCAGATCATGATTAACCTTAGATTAACTTTTAGTTAAGGTCAAATACAAGCTGCAAGAGTATAGGAATTTTGGACTTCTGCTCACTGATAGATCCCACACGCATAAAAAAATGCCCAATACATAACTGATGCTATCTATGTGTTTATCAAATGTACCATCTGATCTATTTTGGAGGTAATACAAATATGTTCTAGCAGACTGAATATAATGCCCTGAGAAAGAAAAATAGAAATCAGAAATTGAAGGAATGGAGTTGCTGTAACTGGAAAGAGTAGAATCTGGGAGAGAAATGGGTTTACAAGAGCTCCAGTGCACTAATAGTAGGAGTTGTGCTGCCATCTCATAGGAACATAGGTTAAATCCACTAACTGCTATGATGGAGAGAGATGGACTGACAGTCTCTTCCTATGTGAATTGCAGCCTCAGGAAACCAAGCTATGAGTTGCCTCAGACTCGATGGCACATACTAAAACTAACATTTATTGTTGATTTTGTGTGCTGTTGAGTTGGAACGAACTCATAGCTGAACCTCCAGTGGGTCTTCATAGGCAGGAAATATATTAGGGAGGAAATATATTAAATTGGAGATGTGCGTGTAGTGGAGATGCCGAGTGGGTAATGGGTGCATGTTTCAGGAATTCTTGGGAGGATTTGAGCTGGAGTTGCAATTTGGAGTCAGGCATCTTTGACTGATTAATGGCTTTGGCAGAGAACAAAGGACATTTGCAAGGGATGGCATATATTGTCAGAAGATTACTTTGGCAAGACTTCAAAGATTGTAAGGGAAATGAAGAAATTACCTGAGGTAGAATAGTACTCTAATATTTTATGCAAATGGTAAAGTGGTCCTAAGCAAGAATAAGGTAAGAGGGAACGAATGCAGTATTGAATTTATGAGCACTTAAGGAGTGGATCATTTGCTATGTGTTTGAAAGCTGGACAATGAATAAGGATGACAGGAGAAGAATTGATGTCTTTGAGCAGTGGTGTTGGAGAAGAGTACTGAGCATCCCATGGAATGTCAAAACAACAAATACATATGTCTTACAGGAGGTGCAGTCAGAGTGCTCTTTAGAGACAAAGATGATGAGGCCTCACCTCATATACTTAAAGTATGGAAGTATTTTCAGGAGGGGCTATTTCTTGGCGAGGAATATGATGCTCAGAAAGGTAGAGGGTTGGTGAAGGAAAGGAAGACCCTCAACCACGTAGACTGACATGATGACTGGCTCTACTGTGTCAGGAGGTGTGAGGATGGCGCAGGATAGGACAGGATTCAGATCTGTTGTTTATAGGGTTGCTATAGATCGTACTCGATTTGGCAGCATATAACAGCAACAACAAGGAACGGGATCTTTAGATTTTTAGTAAAATACTAGATATGGAGGAGATTGAAAGGGAAGAATTGAGTCAGAGTGAATAACATGGTACACATAACAATCTAGAAGACATTTAAAAGCAGTAGTGATGATGCTATTTCGAGCTAAATGTACTTTTACGTATCTTTTAAGTGTTAAATAGATTTTTTCTGGAATTTAGATATGTAAGTGTGAATTCTAAGGGATCAGTATTTTTGTAATTGCTTTAAAAATGAAAAATGAATCTGACCTTTTAAAAAATTATTTCTCTAAAAGTTGCTATTAATAAATAATAACTTAAGGATTCCTCCCAATTTTATTTCAAATTATTTAAATGGAAGTGCCCAGATCTGTTTCCAGGGAGTATTTCCTTGAAATGGAACCTTTTTGAGGTAGGGAGCACTGATGCCATAGCCCGTAGAGACTGGTGCTGCTAACCAAAGCCCAAATTAAAGATGAACACTCTCCTCCCGTGACATTTACACCCTGGGAAACACAAGTCAGTTGTGAATTGGTTCCACTGAATGGCAAGGAGAGATTTCGAGCCTATTACAGTCATGAGTGAATTATAAAACTAGTTCACCTCGAACTCATGCATTTACTGATTGAGGAGTATTATTAAGTTTAATCTTCAAACCTCAAAGTGAATTACACAGCTGATTTCATGAATATAACCCTCTCTTTATTTCACTCTTAGATAACATTCTTTCAACTGTGTTACTGAAACTAATTATAAAATAAAAACAAAATTCAGAACAAAAGAAACAATCACAGAGTTTCCATTGGGTGAATTTTCAATTACTCTTGTGCTAAAGTGGCCTATTGCTAGGGAGTTTTGCAGCAGACCCAACAGCACACATTTTGAAGTGATCAGCTGATCTTCAGGGGAAAGACCAGTGGTCTCCTATATGTAATTGTTGTTGTTTTTGTTGTTGTTATGTGCCGTCGAGTCGTTTGTGACCCATAGCGACCCTGTGTACAACAGCTCTAAACCCTGCTCTATCCTGTGCCAATCACATTGCCTCTGACACACCCATCCCAATTACCCCAGTCACTGAATCAATCCATCTCATAGAGGGTCTTCCCCTCTTGCCCCGTCTCTCCACCCTCCCAAGCATGATGGCCCCCTCCAAGGATCTGTCCCTCCTTTCAACATGCCCAAAGTATGTCAGACGAAGCGCCAGAATCCTTGCCTCTAAGGAGTGGCTTGGTTTAACCCTCTCCAGGATGAATCTGTTTGTTTTCTTGGCAGTCCATGGTACATTCAATACTCTTCTCCAACACCACAGCTCAAAGGCATCAATTCTCCTTCTGTCCTCCCTAGTCATTGTCCAACTCTCTGGTGCATAACAAGTGATTGCAAAGACCATGGCCTGTATCAGGCGCACCTTAGTCTCCAGAGAGACACCGTTGCTCTTGAGTACTTTAGAGAGGTCCCTAACAGCAGACTTTCCCATTGCATTACATTTTTTTATTTCCTGGCTGCTGGTGCCAAGAGTGTTGGCCTTGGAGCCAAGCAGACTGAAGCTATGAACAATCTCAATCTCTTCGCCATCCATCCTGATGCTGCCAATTGGTCCAGTGGTGAAAATCTTTGTCTTCTTGACATTGAGGCTCAGTCCATACTGCAGTCCTTGACCCTTCGCAGCAAGTGCATGAGGTCTTCCTCAGTTTCAGCAAGCAGGGTTGTATCATCTGCATAAAGCAGATTGTTAATAGATCTTCCACCAATCCTGATGCCACAATTCTCCTCATAGAGCCCAGCCTCTCAGATAATCTGGTCTGCATATAGGTTGAAAGTTATAATTATGTAATTTATAGCCTCTGAAAATCTGCTGGAGAATCGACTATAAATCAGTTCCTACTTAATGACAATGATTGAGTGAGACTGTAGTGGTCACATGTATTGGTCAAAGCTTTCTTCCAGAAAAACCCCCTCAAGGAAGCAACCACTGGCTGGAACACTTTGGAAGAAAGGGTTTGTAGGGAATTTTTTGCCAAGACCACATTTATTCTAGGATATTTCCAGATCATGACTATGCAAAGCATATAAACTTGAGATAAATTATTCTTTCCAACATAGAATACTGCTGAGAATTGTTTTTCTCTCAGAGACTCCCCATCAGCTTGAATGAGACTTCTTAAAATTGTACTGTAGTCTGTGGTTCTATCTATCCAAATCTTTGTTCCTTGTCTTTAATTTCTCTGACTTATCATGCTATCATCATCTTTTCTTGGGTGAAAATAATTTGTTCATTGCCTCTTTGGTTATTTCACCCAATTTACTCCATACCCATTCTTTGAAATACTCTCCAAGGAGAAGTGATCTGGAGAAGGGGTGTTAAACTCTCCTTATTTTATACCCTGGAACAAATTCTTTTCCATCTCTGCAATTAGGCGACTAACTAACGCTTAGATGGTGCTGAATTGACTGCAACTCATACAAAGCCCATCAACAGTGAGGTTACCTCGCTCCATTCTGCACCATTCCCACTTCATACCATGAAGACTGTAAAATGATTTTTCATTTACTATTTCTGACTATCCAACCTAGGTAATAATTTTCTTGTAGGTGAATACTATTCCTACTGCTCCAGTACCTAGGACAGGGCTGAGCATATATGGGCCATAGAAATGTCATGGATGAAAGAATAAACGAATACACCTGAGAAAACAAATGCATAAAATTAAATGACAAGTCAAGAATAAGTATATTACTAGCAATTTAAGAGTCTCAACGGCATGGAAAAAAGAGAGGGGATTTTTTCGCATGTAGTTTACTGCCTCTGAAAAGTCACTCGAAGATCTGAGGTATGAGTCAGTTCCAACTCCGCAGCACACAGCAACAATGAATTGAGTTTACTTTTAATTTAAACTTGCTTAAGAGAAAAGCTTTTCAATGCTTCTTCTAGGGACAAGTAAGGTCCCTAGACTTAGAGAACCAGGACAAATTCACGTCTTTGTCATCAGGCCCAGGGCAACCTCATGGGATATCTTTGAAGGAAGAACAATTGAAAGTGATCATATGAAATGCTAAATGTACACAATGCCTTAAAAGACTTTATAAGTGTAATGTGATTTTCTCAGCACAGATATTCATGTCTACTAATAATGCGCTGGAATCTCATTTTTAGATGTCAGCTTTCTTTAAGATATTAAAATTAACCATGTCATGACAAGAAAATCTATTTCAATTATGCAAAATTAAAGAGCCATTAATTAATAAAAACAACAGAAAAAAAAGCTCATTACCACTCACTTTATGACTGGATACACTCATGTTTGGACCATGAAATCTTCCCCAATACCATCATTCTGGAAAATAAATACTGTTGCTCTTAGGGAATGACTGAATAATCAATATTATATTAAAATAACTAAGAGAAAGGTGAAGGAAAAAAATATTTCTTATAGAAGAATACCCAGAAATATATAAATATATGTTCACACACCCATACATACTGGTAGCCTCGTCTGTAGGACTTTGTGCTCCTAACGTAAAGGTGCCACTTTGCTGGCTGCTTGAATCCCCCAGTGGTTTTCATGAGTAAAAGATGAATAATCTCCTCCCATGAAATTTACAGCCTCCAGAAAACCTGTTGAAAGGCTGGTTATGAGTCAGTTTCAACTCAGTGAGAGTGAATTTGAGTTTGTTTAGTCTCGAAGGTAAAGTTTAACCCACTCCTTCAATGTGAGCTAGTGCACCAATAATTTCTTCTAGATGAATTAGCACATAGGTGGTTCCTATGAAGAAGAGACGAAAAATGCCCCAAATGTCCAGCTTTTCCAAAATGTTTCGCTAGTCCATCATCAGCTATACCGTCTCTCCTCAGTCTCTCTTGCCTTGTCTTTAGATTCTGTAGTTCATTGCACTGCCTCACAAAGCTCAGAAGCAGTCAGTGAAATGGCTCACGTGGTTGTGGAGGCTGGCAAATCCCAAATCTGTGTAGTATCTCGGCTTCAGAGGCAGCTGCTCTCCAGGTGACTCCTGAGGCAGCGAAATCAGGTCAGACAATAGGCCGCCAGTGCAAGTCCCAGATGTCAAGTGAAACTGAGCCAAATGCAGGATTACGAGCGAAAAAGGCAGCCTTGACAGAGCATGCATCCATAGTGGTCACTGACCACAACCCCCCGATGAACTAAAGTGCTGGTGACTTGGATCATAGCTTCTAATAAGGCAAGAACTCAAGATACAGTCCCTCCCTAATTCTTACCTCATTAACATAACAGAAAACTCCAAAATGGACCCACAGCCACAGAGGCTAGATTTACAGTACGTCAGAAAACAGAGGACTGTGAGCAGAGTGCCATATGAAGAAGTTCAATATACCACGCCTAATGTCAGTGACTCACTTCTAAATAGTAGACTTAGGGGAAAATAGTAGCTTTACAGTGGATGATGTTGGAATACAGTACCTTAACCATTTTATGAAGGTCAATACCAAGGTAAACTATTTATCTGTCTCTCATTGTTGTCAAGAGGGTACCAACTAATTCTCTAGCTGCTGACCCTCTAGCAGATTTTCAGAACCTGTAAATCATAGGGAAGAAATTGCCAGCTGTTCCTCCCAGAGCTGCTGGTGAATCCAAACCACCAGAGATGCATAGTCTTTAGGATAGCAGTAAAACTGCCTATCAATGAGGCCACTGCGTCTCCCTTGACTACCACCAGAACCTTTATATATTACATATATACGTATATGTAATATGCCGTGGTACTAGGGCTATTATAGCTAAAGTTAGATGGATCTTGGCAGAAAGCAAAGAATACCAGAAGAATGTCTATCTGTGCTTCATTGACTATGCAAAGGCTTTTGACTGTGGATCACAACAAGCTGTGGCTGACTCTGAGAAGAATGGGAATCCCAGAATATTTCATTGTGTCAATGCGAAACCTATACTTGGACCAAGAAGCAGTCTTCAGAACAGAACAAGGAGACACTACATGGTTCAGAATCAAGAAGGGGGTTTGTCAGGGATGTATTCTGTCTTCATACCTTTTCAATCTGTATGCAGAACAGATCATCTGAGATGCTGGGCTATACGAAGAGGAATGTGTCATCAGGATTGGTGGAAGAGTCATCAAGATCCTGAGTTATACAGATAACACAACCCTGCTTGCTGAAACTGAGAAGGACCTGAGGCGCTTGCTGCAGAAGGTCAAAGACTGCAGCCT
>NW_006399757.1:9415220-9425961 GCF_000299155.1 Elephantulus edwardii | reverse complement strand
TATATATATATACTTTAGCTCTGTAGCATTGGTCTACAAAAGTACTAACTCTAAATTAATTATGAGGAAAGTATCAGCCAAACCTAAAATGAGGTACTTAACATACTAACCAGGACACCTCAAACTGTCAAAGCCATCATAAACAAGGAAATTCTGAGAATCTTCTACAATCTAGAGTTGCCTAATAAAACATCACATCTGTATCCAGTAAGGTATTCTGGATTGAAGCTTGTAACTGGAGGTGGGAGGGGTGAGGGAAAGACATTCACAGAACAACTGGTATAAAATTTCATCTAGACTATAGTTAATAATATATAGTTGTAGTCTTTGCTATATTTTGACAGACCTGTCATGGTAATAGAAGAAATTAGCATTAGGAGAAGCTATGTGGTAGAGAGGTAGACACTCTATATTGTCTTTGTAATTTTATATAAATGTATAATTATTCTAAAGTAAATAGCTATGTATAAAATACAAGAATGTATGCAACAACTGACAAGTAAAAGTTAATACAGTATAGGAGATAAACATCTTTTTTTACTCTTTTGTAAAAAATACTGGTTTACTTATAAAGTTCATAGATATTGTTTTTCTAATCTAACAAAAAGCAATCTAGATCTCTTTCCATTAAATAAAAGGTCTATCAAACTCAATACAAAATGATACAAACATACTTATTTGAATTGAAAGCAATGAAGTTATGCCCTGAGCATCATGGACTTGTGCTTTGTTGGTCCACTTATATGCAGAATCCCCCCACCCCAATTGCTATTACAGTGAGTTCAAGTGTTGCCGCTCATCTTCATGTGAGCAGTTTGCCTCTTCCTGGACAGTTACTCTCTCGGTGATGAGAGTCACATGATATTTTAAGCAGATGGTTGTAATATTTGGGCTCCCTGCCGCAGCAACAAGGGTGAAAATCCTGGTTATAAACAGGCCCATGCAATTCAAACCTATGTTATTTAAGATTAGGTGTAAATGATATGTGGATTTTCAGCTGCTCAGGGCATGGTACCTTTAACCCCTATGTGGTTCAAGGGTCAATTGAAGATATACATGTATGTATATGTATATGTATATGATGTTTATGATGTACATGCATATATAGGTGTATCAAACTTTATATATAAAAGCAACACTTGTTCTTTAACTTTTTCAACATATAAGCCAGAATGTTTATCAGAAGGAATTTGTTGTTGCTGTTATGTGCTGTTGAGTTGCTTGAAACTTATAACTACACTATTTACAAGAGCCCTAAACCCTGCTCTATCTTGTGTCAACCTCACCGTCTCTGACATACTTACTCCCACCACCCCAATAAGTGAGTCAATCCATCTCATCGAGGGTCTTCTTCTCCTGCACCATCCCTCCACTCTCCCAAACATGATGTCCCTCTCCAAGAACTGGTCTCTCCTTGCAACATGCCCAAAGTATGTCAGATAAAGCTTTAGAATCCTTGACTCCAAGGATCATTCCAGCTTCCCCCTCTCCAGGACAAACCTGTTTGTTCTCCTAGCAGTCCATGGTATATTCAACACTCTTCTCCAGCACCACAGCTCAAAGGCATCAATTCTCTTTCTATCATCTCTAGAAATAAAGAATTTAATTTTAATCCAACAGTCAGTTACATTAATATTATGAAAGAAAGCTTTTACATTATAATTTATTGCATATCTATAGTGTAAAAATACATAACTGCAAATATTAACACTGGTGCAAAAATCTTAAGATACTAAATTTTCATTAAAGATGAGTATATTTGGAGGTTTTTTTTTTATTTCTTAGAAAAACAGAATATCTCTAGAAAGAAATATCAAAAAAACCTCTTTGCTTCTTTTATTGCCAGGTCATTAGATTTAATGCTAGAGAGAATATGGGAGAATATGTTACATGCACACAAGATTTTAGTAATTCAAAAGTTTAATGATATTCAGATCTCAGACATTATTTTTATCTACAGGTTCAACTTTTCAACATTCTGGAATTTTGTTACTATTTATAGGTAGCTCTAATATTGGGGAGTTCTGGTGGTCTAGTGGTAAGAAGCTGCACTGCAATCCCAAAGGCACGTGGTTCAAATACACCAGCTGCTCCACGGGAGAAAGATAGGCAATCCTCCCATGAGTTTTACTGCCTCTGAAAAGCCACTTGAAGATCAGCTATGAGTAGGTTTGGACTGAAGGTATACAACAGCCACAATAACAACTGTAATATTACACTAAAAAGGAATAATGTGCTATGTGAAGATACTTAAGTGCAGTGCAGACACATTTGTTGCAAATCATAGCATAGAATTGAAAGTTAAGTAAGTAGCATACAGTTTGTTGCTCTGTTCACCAAAAGGCTGTGTATCTCTGGTGGTTCAAACACACCAGTGGGGAAAATTGAGCATTCTCCTGTCATTAATATTGGCAGCCTTGGAAACCAGCAGAGGATCTTTTGATCTGAATTGATTCTATGGCCCTGAGAGTTGGTGTAAGTGAGAAGCAAGTTACAAGTATGGTGTAGTTTTTTTCTTAGCAAAACAAAACAAAACAAAAGTATTTCCAAAATGAAATAAATTATCAAAGTAATTCATTATATTAAAATGAATGAAATAAACTCAGTGAATAAAAAAACAACAACAACTCTCAAATCAGGCTTTGGAGAGTACTAGATTATAAAAGGAATATTTAAAGAAAAAACTATGTAAATAAGATCTCTTAGGCTTAGTTGGAGATTCCCAGTGGATAACAAATTTCTTCCCAGATGCTATAAATGTTAGGTTTAAGAGGTAAGGAAATGCAGAACTTGTAAAACCAGGTTTGATGTTACATTCTAATCACTTCAAATGTTTATTTTTGAGCTGCCTTATAAAGATAACAGAAGTCAATAAAACATTGCTAAGTATCTCATCTATTAGGGCCATAAAATATCAGTACATTTTCATAAATGTTAATGAGAGTGAATAGGTAAACAAATGTCATTAAATATACATTAGATCTTGCAAAGGCTCTAATACGTAGCATAACAGTTTCAATGCGAAGATTCCTCAATCTTTATTTACTGAGTGAACTTTGATATAATAATAGCAGATTTCTCAAGTAAAGTAAAGGAGTCATGCTTCCTAATTGCAGAGAAATACTTCAACCTTGATGGTTGTATCATTGAATAATTATATTAGGAAGTAGCAGTTTGTATTGTGAAGCTCAGTAAACAGAACCATAATGCCACAAAAGACAGCCATTAATTAAGCATGAATTACTGTATTTTAAAGCACTGGCTGTGGAAGGAGAAATGCCACCTTTGAATGAATGGCTTTCTCTGTCTGATCTGACCTCCTCCCATTTAGATGTGAAGGTGATAAATCACCAAGTGCAGCAACAGCAGGGATCCTTATTAATAGCAACCTCTAAGTCTCCTGGCAATCACTGCAAGTGCAAATGACACCCACAAAGGTTTTCCTTTTCAGCTGAAAAGACGTGAATATTCTATGAAGTGCTTAATTTTTTTTTTAAAATGAATCATAGAATGTCTGGGTCACGCATTTGAAGAGTTCATCTATTAGACAATGTAAAGGTCCTTAGAAGGTCCTCCACCACTACATTAAGCTGTCATTGTGTTATCATAATGACTTGAATTAAAGATTTTATCCTATAACTATATATGGGGTTGTGTGTGAAAAAAAATACTTGAGCTTATTTCTCTTTAAATGTGGAGAAAAATGAAGCAATGGACAAAGTGGCTGATTTTTACTGATTTACTGATTTAAAGGGGAGTCAAGTCAAATTTTAAAATGATTACCTAAAGCCAGTTTAGTTATTTTCCTCTCTGCCACTGTTGCTGAGTCTGATCATGGTTTATTGTTATCTTTGCTCTCTATCGCTTGAGTTTGACAGCTTCCTTTGAAAAACCCAGCCAAACAATAAGCTACAAGAAAGTAAAGGTCAATTTTCATTTTGTAACTTTTTAGAACTCCTACTTAAAAACATCCTTGAAGTTATGAAAGGAAGTCAGAAAGAGTGGTTTTAAGTCTTAGCTTAATTCATGTATGACCTTGAGTGAGTCACTTAACCTTGAGCATCTAAACCAATATCTATTTATAAGAGAAACATAATGACATTATATACATAAAGAAAATTTTGTAGGAAGCAGGTGAAAAATGTTTATACGTGAGTTTGGAATCAGTAAACTAATAAACATCCTTAGGGTAGTTTTAGAAATATTATTGTTGAACAATAAAATTAAAGGTACAAATTGATAATATAAAATCTTTTTCTGAAGTTTTCATTTCTGTCACCAATATAGTTAATTTTAAAAGGTTTCAAAAGATACTATATACATTTTTACTTTGCATTTTTCCTCTCTTCTATAGATTTCATCCTTACAATACTTGTTTTACACACACATACACACACAGACACATATATATATATTTAATAAAAATTAAATTGTGACCTTGAGAAATCTGTCATAGGAAAAAAGATGGGCAATTCTATAACTTTTCATTATTTCTTGGCTAAAAGAATATTGAGGGGAAATATTTTCAAAATTTTAGTTGCATTTTGGAGAATTACCAGGAATAAGAAAAAAGGAAAGAAGAACAAATATATATAGAATATATATATATATAAACAAATATATATATAATTTATATATACTCTTTAAATTTAATTTGTATGTCCAGTGTTATCAATTAGGGAATGAATGTAACATTTCATTTGAGAACTTAATATTACTCATTAACTTGTTTTATAGTATGCATTTTTTCAGTGCTTATTTATCATATATAACTCAGTGATATTAATAATAAAGTGCATTAATATGGGCAGGGATGAAAGAAAATGATGTATAATGATGTGCTCAGGGGTTACCATGGTGTCTATGTTTTTGGATGATTATAAACCTGATTTTTCTCGTAGAGCTCTTAAGTAGTGTGTAAATTTTCCGATCATGTGAAAGTATTTAAAATAATCTCCCCTGAGTCAAAACCACAGAGCAAGATAATAATAAAGAGATAAAATATGCATTTCATGTATCAGGGGATAAAAGATCTATGATATATTTAAATCTAGTAAAGTCCTTTGAGCACAAGTGTGACCATATGTTTGCTATTCTAGTGTAATTATTAATAGCATCTCTTTATAGTCCTCCAGTTGGACGATAAATTATATCATCATTTACATAGTTATTTAACAAGTGTTAACATATTCTTCAGTGTCCCAGTTGAATAATAATGTATATGATTACTATTTAATAAATGGCAAAAGCTTCTTCTCTCAAAATCTTTTTTTGCCTAAAATGATGAAGTTAAAATTAAAGGTTTTTCATGCATTCAGTGAAAATTCCTTGAGTGATTAGAATATTACACAATTACACAGATGTCATGTATTTGGATTATGGCACTTAACTATAACATAATCTAAACTCATGTAATAGAAAATAAAGCATGAGAAGAGATACGTATATTTAGATATGGAAGGCATCTTTCAAGAGGTAACATTTGAAAAAAGAGAAGATGACCTGAGTAAGAATTCCATACCAATAACATTTCTTTGTTTTTGCGTTCCATCTAGTCAGAACCTACACATAGCTGACCCTCCACTGGGTTTTCTGAGGCAGTTAATTGCAAGGGAGGAGATCTTTCTCCCATAGAGCTGCTGGTGGACTCAAACTACATGCGTTCAGGATTGCAACACAGTTTCTTACCACTAGGTAACTAGTGACATAGGGAAGGTTAGTTCAAGTAGAAGGAATAGCCAAGTTACAGATTTTTTTCAACAGATGATAAAACTCATGTGAAATTGTTCACTCTTGATTAGGGCTGGTACTCAAAAGGTCAATGGTTCCAACCATCAGCCACTCCATAGGAGAAAGATGTTCATTTCCCTCTATCAAGATTTACATCCTCAGAAGCCCGATAGGAGGTTGCCATAAGTCAGCCTCCACTTGATAGCAATGAGTTTACTCTATTTTCACTTTCATCATCATCATATGAATCATAAATCAAATCAAACTTACCAGCATCCAGTCGATGGAATCTGGTTGATTCCAATTCATAGTGACCGTAAAGAGGTTTCTAAGGCTGTCTACGTAAGATGCCTGACACATCTTTTTCTCTGGCAGAACAGCTGGTGGGCTCAAACTGCCTAGCTTTGCTTAGCAGCCAAATGCTAAACTCCTGAGCATAACTGGTGTTCCCTGTATCACCATCCTCTCTACCGAAAAGAGTCTGCCTGCTGGCTGAGATGCTGTTCCAAATGGCTTTGTGCTTTTTCTTTTCACTTCTCCAGTTTTGTTTGGTATTATTTTTACATAATCATTCCAGTGTTCAAACTCTGAAAAAATCTTCAATTTGTCACCATATTAAATTCCTTAACTGGTATTTAATGACCCTCCATAGTGTTTTCTCATTACATTTGTCCAAACATGTACCTCCGAAATTTCCTAAAGAAGTGTTCTCACCTTCTTCTTGTTGTTGTAATACCATAGAGTCAGATCTGACCCATAGCTAATCCTCCAGGGGGTTTTCAGAGGTAATGAATCACCTGGGAGGAGACTGCCCATCCTTCTTCTGCAGAGCAGCTGGTGGCCTCAAACTGCATGCCTTTGGGAATGCAGTGCTGCTTCTTGCCACTAGGCCATCAGTTCTCACCTTTTTTTCCTCAAAATAATGCTGTTTTGTCTATTATTCTTATACTCCTGTTTTTACACTCTTCATAGACAAACAACATCCTTCCTTCAAGGCGTATATTATCTGTACTTGTCATGAAGCATATATTATCTGCACTTGTAGACTATCCAATAAGAAGATTTATGGATACAAACATACACCTATATGCTTTACATATGTTACCCCTTTCAAATTCCTTTTGTTGTTGTTAGGTGCTTTTAAGTCAACTACTATTCATAGCAACTCTTATGAGCAGTAGATCTGAACCCTGTGCCATCCTGACCATCTGTGATGTGACTGAGTCCATTTTCATAGTCACTGTGTCAATCTCTTTCATCAAAGATCTTTCCTTCCTTCACTGACAGTTCACCTTTCCAAGCAGGATGGGTTTTTTTCCTAAGGCTTGAGCCCCCCTAACATACCCACAGTATTTAAGATCAAGGTTCACCATTGTTGCCTCTAAGAAGCATCATAGCTGCACTTTGTCCAAGATATTTTGTTTGTTTTTTGGGCAGTTCAGGGGTAGTCAGTACTCTTTTTCCAGAACTACAGTTCAGAGACATTGATTCTTCCTCTGCCATCCTTATTTATTGTCCAGCTTTCAGATGCTTAGCAAGATGTTGAAAAGATCATGGCTTGTATCTGGTGCACTCTAGGTTTTAAACTGTTATTATTGCTTTTCGGCTCGTTGGAGAGGTCCCTGACAGCAGATTTTGCCAATGCAACACATCTTTTTCATTTCCTGTTTGTACCAAGTGTGTTGATTGTGGATCCAAGTAAGATGAAATCATTGACAAATTCAATGTTTTCTCCACCTATCATGATGTTGTCTCTTAGCCCAGTGGTGAATATTTTTGTTTTCTTGATGCCAGTATATAATCCATATGGAAAGCTATAGTTTTTGACCTTCTCCAGCAAATTCATCAAGTCCTCCCTCCTCACTTTCAGCAAGCAAAATCTACATAATGCACATTTTTGAAGAATCTTTCATTATGTTTTATGTCAAATTTTTCTCCTAAAGTCCAGATTCTTCAATGGTTTGCTCATCATACAAGTTGAATAGACACAGAGAAAGGATATACCCCTGATGCACATCTTTCTTGATTTAAAACCGTATAGTCTTCCCTTAATATTTTTTGGACAACAGCTTCTTGGTCTAGTTATAGGTTTTGCATGTGCACAGTTAAGTAGTCTGGGATTCTCATTCTTCTCAATGCTATCCATAATTTACTGTGATCCATACAGTCAAATGTCTGGTTTTCTCTGCTTTTAGCCTTGGTCCATCTGACATAAGCAATGACAACCCTTATGCCATGTCCTTTTCTAAATCTAGCCTGAATTTCCGGCAGTTATCTGTTGATGTATTACTGTCTTAACCACCCAAAGCACTCAGTTTTAATCTGCCAGATGCTCAGTGGCAGAAAGATAGGCAAACTCCCATGTGATTTATTGCCTCTGAAAACCCACTGCAAGGGCCAGCTATGAGTTGGCTGCAACTTAACAGTATATGACAATCAAAAATATCACCCTTTTACCTAAGAAATTTAGGTTTAATAACTAATCAGAATTGAAACACATCCTTTAATTTTAAAACAGATTGTCATAGTTTCCTTTTACTACTGAAACATAGTAACATACACTTATGGTCTTATTGTCCTGGAGGTCAAAAGTCTGTAAAATAGCTTTTTTCCTTTTTTTCCCTATTTATTTATTTTATTTTATTTACTTGTTTTGTGCCATTGAATTGGATCCAACTGACACAGGAGGAGATGGCCCCTCCTTCCCCAGCAGAGCATTTGGTGGATTCAAACTGAGTGCCTTTAGGATTGCAGTGCAGCTTCTTGCCACTAAGCCATCAGAGCTCCCTGGAGGTCAAAAGTCTGAGTGAAATGATGTTGTTGTTGTTGATTGCCGTCGAGCCCAGCACCACTCATACCGACCCTATGAACAAAAGGCCTGAAGCCTTTCCATAACTATAGCCATTTATCCAAGTTTATAGAGTTTCCAGAGGCGTGTTGTTTAGGAAGTGAATGCCACTGGGCTAAAATAAAGAGACAGTAGCACTTTGCTATTTCTCGAGATTGTAGGAGAGAATATATTTCCTTGTCATTTTAATATTCTGCAGACTAACTTTATTCCTTGCTCATGGATCCTATTGTTATCTTCAAAGTGAGGAGCATGACATCTTCAATTTTCTCTCTGACTCACCTTTTTTTCTATCTTCTACTTAAAAGGAAAATTGTGAATTTTCTTAGAGAATCCAGTGTAATACTTCTATTTAAAGTCAGATGATTAACAAACTTAATTCTTCTTGGCTATGTAATAGTACATATTCACAGTTTCTAGAGATTAGATGTGGACATTTTTTAGAAGAGCATTATTTTGCCCACACTAAGTATTATCACCATTTCCAGTGACAGTTATGAGATGGGGAGAAGTAACTTTGTCATATTTGGCCACTACAGTACTACCACAGAAAAAAAAAGTCATTTCTAGTACTATCTTTTTATAGTCTTTTGAGTTATGACCAAGTAACAAATATGAACAAATACGTAAAAAATAGTAACAAATATGAACAAGTAACAAATAAGTACTGTTAATAGATACCACATTTAATTGAACATAGATCTAGTACTCAAAAAGCTTAGAGTTTAACAGAACATATAACACATATCACTTTATGCTGTTAATTACATAAATTATAAATACCATGATTTTTGTTGTTATGTGCCACCTACTCAACTACGACACATAGTGAGTGACCCTATGTACAACAGCTCTGAAGACTGCTCTGTCCTGAGCCAGTCTCACTGACTCCAACACGCCTAGACCATTAGCCCAGTTATCATGTCAATCCATCTCATCTGGAGTCTTCCTATCCTATGCTGTCCCTCCACCCATCCAAGCATGATGTCCTTCTCCAAGGAATGGTCCCTCCTGGCCACATTCCCAAAGTATGTGAGATGGAGCCTCAAAATTATTTCTTCCAAGGAGAAACTTAGTTTCACTCTCTCTTCTTAGAGCAATTTGTTCTCTTGACACTCCATGGTATGTTCAATACTCTTCTTTAGCACCGCAAATCAAAGGCATCAATTCTTCTTTATTCATCCTTAGTCATTGTCCACCTCTCTGATGCATAACATGTAGTTACGAAGACCTGGATCAGGCACACCTTGTCTCCAGACTAACATTGCTCCTCATCACTCTGGAAAGGTCCCCAACAGCAGACATCCCCAATGAAAGTGCCATGACTTCTGGTGCATGTGTGTTGATACTCAACTCAAACTCACTGTCATCAAGTTGATATGAATAATAGAAACCATCCATTTGATTTCTAAGGCTGGAAATCTTTACACTTTAAGTGTAAAGCTTTACAAAATAACACAGTCCATCTTTCTCTCCTGGAGCCACTGGTGGAGTAAAACTTCTAGAAAACTAGCCTTTTGGTTCTCAATATCATCCTTTATGGTTTACTCTGCCAGGATTCCCCTAATAAATGTAATCAGTAAAATATATTTAAGCACAGCAGAGATTATGTGAACAGCGCAGGACCAGGCAGGATTTATTCTGTTCAGATACTAAGCTGTCAGAGATACTAAACTGTCAGATCATGGGTAGGACAATGGGAGATAAATTCTGAAGGGATTTGGTAGAAGTGAAGGGATATCCTGGTGGAGGGTGGAGCTGGGAAATAAGTGGGTCAAGGCACTGGGCTAAGGGCAGGGTCAACACTGTAACTAATGGTTAACTCCACTATGAGGGATTTATCTTTCACTGCTCTACAAATTGCTTATCTGTCAGATACTCCTCTAAATCTAAACATTCAGATTAAGACAGACTAGGAAGAAGGATTGACCACCCACTTCTGAAATAGCAGGCCTCTGAAAACCCTATGTACAACAGAACACACGTAGATTAACAGAAAGAGCAACCTAGGTAGAACTTTCAAATATGGAAATACAAAGGAAGAGGAACAGTTGTACGCAGATACTAGGATTGAAACATGGAATGTGAGAACCATGAATGTAGGAAAATTAGAAATTGTTAAGAAAGAAATGGAACGCATAAATATTGACATACTAGGCATTG
>NW_006399757.1:9392028-9414500 GCF_000299155.1 Elephantulus edwardii | reverse complement strand
GTTTGAGGCCTTGAACACTAATGAGCGAAGACCAGATGAGTTGTGGGAGGATGTCAAAGGTATCATCCAGGAAGAGTGCAAACGGTCATTACAAAGACAGGAGAGGAAGAAAAGACCAAAATGAATGTCGGAAGAAATTCTGAAGGTTGCACTGGAGCGTAGAGAAGCCAAAGCACAAGGAAGAATTCAAGATACTAAAGAGCTGAACAGAAGATCCCAAAAGGCAGCTTGGAATGACAAAGCAAAATATTACAATGAAATGTGTGAGGAACTAGCGTCAGAAAATCAAAAGGGCTGAACTTGTTCAGCATTTCTTAAGCTCAAGGAACTGAAGAATATTTTCAAACCTCGAGTTGCTATAATCAAGGATGCTTTGGGCAGAATATTAAATGTTTCAGGAAGTATTAAAAGAAGATGGAAGGAATATACTGAGTATTGTATCCAAAGGAATTGGAAGATACAGAAGAATTTAATGAAATAACATTTGAGCAAGAGCCTATGGTGATGAAGGAAGAATTTCAAGCTGCTTTGAAGGAAATAGCAAAAAAATAAGGCCCCAGGAATAGATGGTGTACCAATTGATGTATTTCAGCTAACAGATGCTGCCCTGGATTTGCTCACCAAGTTGTGCCAAGAAATCTGGAGAACAACCACTTGGCCAACTGACTGGAAGAGATCTTTAGTTGTTCCCATTACAAAGTAGGGTGACCCAACTGAGTGTTGAAACTACAGAACAATATCATTGATTTCACATGCAAGTAAGATTCTACTGAAGATGATCCAAAAACGACTGGAACAGTACATCAGCAGAGAATTGCCAGAAGCCCAGGCTGTGTTTAGGAGTCATGGTACTAGGGATATTGTAGCTGATGTTAGGTGGATATTAGCTGAAAGCAGGAAATATCAGAAGAATGTCTACTTGTGTTTCATTGATTATGCAAAGGTGTTTGACTGTGTGGATCATAACAAACTGTGGCTGACTGTGAGAAGAATGGGAATCCCAGAACACTTGATCGTGCTAATGCGAAACCTATACTTGGACCAATAGACAGTTGTCAGAACAGAGCAGGGTAACACTGCATGGTTCAAAATTGGGAATGGTGTGCACCAGGGATGGATGTGTCCTATCTCCATACCTTTTCAACCTGTATGCAGAGCAGAGATTATCCGAGAGGCTGGGCTCTATGAGGAGAATTGTGGTGTCAGGTTTGGTGGAAGATCTATTAACAATCTGCGTTATGCAGATGACACAACCCTGCTTGCTGAAACTGAGGAGGACCTAATGCACTTGCTGCGAAGGGTCAAGGACTGCAGCCTTCAGTATGGACTGAGGCTCAATGTCAAGAAGACAAAATTCTCACCACTGGACCAATGGTAGCATCAGAATGGATGGCGAAGAGATTGAGATTGTTCACAGCTTTAATTTGCTCGGCTCCACGGTCAACACTCTTGGCACCAGCAGTCAGGAAATTAAAAAAAAACCGTATAGCGATGGGAATGTCTGTAGTTAGGGACCTCTCTAAAGTACTCAAGAGCAACAGTGTCTCTCTAGAGACTAAGGTGAGCCCGATACAGGCCATGGTCTTTGCAATCACTTGTTATGCATCAGAGAGTTGGACAATGACCAAGGAGGATAGAAGGAGAATTGATCCCTTTGAGCTGTGTTGCTGGAGAAGAGTATTGAATGTACCATGGATTGCTGAGAAAACAAACAGATTCATCCTGGAGAGGGTTAAACTAGGCTACTCCTTGGAGGCAAGGATTCTGGGGCTTCGTCTGACATACTTTGGACATGTTATAAGGAGAGACAGGTCCTTGGAGAGGGACATCATGCTTGGTAGGGTGGAGGGCCAGTGCAGGAGGGCCAGGCCCTCTATGAGGTGGATTGATTCTGTGACTGGTGTAATCAGGATGGGTGTGTCAGAGGCAGTGTGATTGTCACTGGATAGAGCAGGGTTTAGGGCTGTTTTACATAGGGTTGCTATGAGTTACAAACGACTTGACAGCACATAACAACAACAACAATATGTAGGGTTACTATTAATTATAGCCAATTTGAGGCACCATGTTGTTAGAAGGGGCTATTCCTTCAAAAGGAACATCATGCTTGGAAAGGGAGAGAGGGTCAGAGACACAGCAGGTGATACTCAGTGAGATGGAGTGATACAGTGACTGCAAAATGAGCTTATATATGGTGAAAGTGAGGAAGATGGCACAAGAGAAGACAGCGTTCAGATCCATTATTCAGAAGGTCGTTGTGAGTCATACTCCACTCAACAGTACCTAACAGCTGCATAGGCATTCAGATGAATGAAATAGGCATGCAGTTTAGTCTGCTTACTCAATTGTGTTGCTATTTCCATTGTAAGTCCTGTCTCCAATTGTTTATCTAGTACTTAAATCTGCAGTTATATTCAGTGGCCATGTTTAATTGCCTTATTAATGTAATTATTTCCTTTTTATAGGATTTCAGATGGTTTTAATCACTGTGTGCTTTGATCTGTGGCAATCTCTTAAGGCAACTTTCATTTCTAATTTAATTTCCCAATAACATAGGAAAGAATAGATGTTGTGTACCTTTGAGTCAGAACTGACCCATAGCTGACCCTCCAGTGGGTTTTCAGAGACCGTAAATTGTACAGGAGAAGATTGTCTATCCTCCCATAGAGTAGCTGGTTTCCAACTGCATGCCTTTGGTAATTATAGCACAGCTTCTTACCAGTAGGCAACCAGACTTCCTAAAGAATTGATGACATGATAATACTTGGCAAAACATGGTAATAGCCAAAGTATTGGTAGGAACACCTTATTACTGAAGACTTTTGTAAACTTTACATGAGAGTCTCATCTTATGACCTACGCAAAATGACATGAATGGCATGTGTACTCTTGGCTATGTCTTCAGACTCCCTTGTTTTCTGGGCTAGTGAAGACAAAATGACACTTTATATTGAGAATGGTTATTGATGTGGGTGCAGTAGAGTTGTCCTTGTGAAGCCTTGGAAAGGGTGGCAAAGAAGAGATTATGGCAAGTTTTGCACAGCCCTCTGCCTTTTTTTTGCTTTGTCAGTCCTACTGTGACCTTCTTCACGTCACCAACCACCTGGTCAAGGATGAGAAGCTGAAAAGAAGTGTCTTCAGTTCCCTCTCTGCCTTCTCAGGGGCACTAATATAGCTTCTCATGTAAAACAGCATTTCTTTATAGCAGCAGCCACTTCTCTCATCTGATCTGACCTTCCCTGTGCTTTTATACTGTGGTATATGAAACATTCTTGTTGTGCCAGCAAAATGAAATGAATGCCAGAACTTCTTCAGAGTCATTTTCTAGCCTTCTTTGAAGGCTAAGAATGAATGTCTATTTATCCTTTAGTGCTTCTAAATTCTATTTTCTACTTGTATATAGATGATTATAGGTATACTTAGCCTTTTTATTTTGAGTATCAAGAAAAATCATGACTTTTCTTTATGATTTTGAAACCAAAAGAAAAAATCAGGATTTAGATTTTCTATTAAAGGCTTATCATAGTTTTGTATAGTACTAGGATAGTAATCTTAGTTCAATATTATGCTTAATCTGGCAAATATATTAATGTTGTTAAGTACAAAAAGCTGTTTCTGATTCCTATATTTTTATTATTAAAATATCACTATACTGTTATAATCTTAGCAAATCCCATCTCTACTCTGTAAACATTCATTTTTAGAAAAAGATTCACTCAATATTCATAGACAAGATAGTTAATGCCTTTTTGTCCTTGATGTTAACCTGAAAATGAGTAAATTAAGAATATAAAAATGCATTCATGAACTTTAAGTAGTATCTAAGATTTATTAACAAAATATTTAAAACATAGTATTAATAAAATATGTTGACATGTCATTATCAAATACTTTCTCCCAGTCTGTGGCTTCCCTTTTTACCCTTTTGGAAAAGTTTTTGGATGTGCATAGGGATTTGATTCTTAGAAGGTCCCATTCATCTATTTTATCTTCTCCTGGTTGTAGGTTTTTCAGGATACTTGGAAGACTGTTTATGATGTGAGTTAGGACTACTAGCGTTCGTCCAAGTTTTTCTTTAACGAGACTTACAGTCCGTGGTTTTAGTCCTAGGTCCATGATCCACCTTGAGTTGGTTTTTGTATATGGAGTGAGGTGTGGATCTTGTTTGAGTCTTCTGTAGATATTTTTCCAATTTTGCCAACACCATTTGTTTAAAAGGCTGTCGTTTCCCCAAAACGAATGGATAGAGAAGCTGTGGTATATTTACACAATGGAATTCTATGCTGCATTGAAAAACAAGGAACTCATGCAATATTATTCAAAATGGGTGACCCTGGAGGACATTATGCTGAGTAAAATATCTCAGTCACAAAAGAACAAATACTGCATGGTGCCACTGTGGTAGAAAGTGACTGACATCAGGGTTGGGGTAAGGCTGAGAAAACCTGGATAGATTATGTATACTGAATTGAAACAGATGAGGGAGAGAACAGTTTAAAAGTGATATATGATAGCATATTATGATTATCACAGGAATCCAGTTTGCATAGTGGAGTGCATTTGGGGAGGGAGAGGGCAGGATCGGGGGCGGGGGGGGGTGTGATTGTATACCAACTAAGAAGTTTATCTTTTACTCTTCAAAGAGAGGAGCAAATTGGGGGGAGTGGGGTAAAGAAAAAAGTGCAACAATGAATGAATGAAAATCCAAAATCTCTCTAAATGTTCATTAAAATCAATAAAATAAATTTTTTAAAAAAATAAAAAAATATATTGACTGTAGGTCTTAAAACAATAAACCTTCTTTTAGTATAACAAATTAAGTAGTAGTGGTTACAATTTTCTGGCCATTTAAAAAATTAGAATACAGAATATTTCAATGTTTATGTTTATTTTTCATATAAAGTTAAATATGTACAAACAAGATAACCTGTATTATAAATTAAGAACTTTGGTCTTGACGCCTTCCTTTGGGTATAATATTTCATTAAGTTTAGCATCACACAAGCTTATTTACAATTTTTCTTTATTATACAATTATGGAAACAGAAAGTATTTTGAGCCATTTATTCATGAAATTAAACCAGTTAAACACATAATCACCTCATCATTTTCCTATACAAATTAAAAATTCAAATAAAAAAATATGTTGTTGTTGTTGCTATGTGCTGTAGAGTCGCTTGCGACTCATAGCGACTCTATGTACAACAGCCCTGAACCCTGCTCTATCCTGTGCCAGTCGCACTGCCTCTGACACACCCATCCCGATTACCCCAGTCATTGAATCAATCCACCTCATAGAGGGTCTTCCTCTCCTGCACCGATCCTCCAGCCTACCAAGCATGATGTCCCTCTCCAAGGACCGGACAGAGCCTCAGAATCCTTGCCTCCAAAGAGCCACCCAGTTTAACCATTTCCAGGATGAATCTGTTTGTTTACCTAGCAGTCCATGGTACCCTCAATACTCTTCTCCAGCACCACATCTCAAAGGCATCAATTCTCCTTCTATCCCCTTAGTCACTGTCCAACTCTCTGATGCATAACAAGTGATAGCAAAGACCATGGCCTGTATCAGGCGCACCCTAGTCTCCAGAGAGACACCATTGCTCTTCAGAACTTTGGAGAGGTCGCTAACAGCTGACTTTCCCATCGCAATACAAAGTCTTTCCAGAGTATTGGAGAGCGCTATGGTGTAGTCCCTCACATGATGTGTTGCTAAAGAAATGTCATGCATCTCAGGTGGCTTGAATCCAGAAGCTCCATTGAAGAAAGAAGGGCAGAATCCTTCAGTTAAGATATGTAGCCTCGGATACTAGATGTAGGATTGTTATGAGTGGGATGGCAGTAAGTTTTTGAACTGGAGAATGATTTGGTGAGACTTCAGTGAAAAACTAAGAACTTGAGATGCAAATATATATGAAATAAGTAGTTCAACTGGCAGATGGAAGGCAGAATGTCTTGACAGTTTAGGAAACTTATTTGAAGAAGCAAAGCAATCTTAGAGAAAAATGTAGCCTCTAAAATTGGATCACGCTCAATAAGAATAAAATTTTTAAGTATAATATAAGAAGATTGGATTTGGTCTTCATGCACTGAAACTCATTTACTCCCAAATTCTCTAAAATTGCTTTAAAATGGATACATGATGAGAATTGGGTGTTTATCCAATTATTCTTTCCCTTTTTTTTGCTACTTAATACGTCTTCATGAAATATAGTGAGGCTCTAGGATATGACTTGTGCAGGATAAATTTTTGGTAAATTAAAATCCTAGTCTTTGGTAACGCACTCTTTCCTTAAGAAATTTACATCTTAGAAAAATAAATTATATGTACACAAATATTAGTAACATGAAAATTCATTTTTAATGCTGAAAGAAAAAGTTAAGTCAATGTAGCAAGGGTTTAAAGGCATTTATCAAGTTAGAAATTGATAGGGAGTAGTTTATCAAAGAACTTCTATTTATATTTTCATACTGAAGATTTAATAATCATTACAATGATAGAAGGTGGATATTTTGAAAGAGGAAAAATAACTTGATAGAACATACATGAAATAGAGGTTTTAGTTTTTGCACAGTGTAATTGTCTATTGAGGAGTAGTGATGTCAGTTTGAGGACTAAGGTGCATCTGTTTCAGTCAATGATCTTTACAATTACTAGCTATGAGACCTGCACAATGAATAAGGATGACAGAGAAAGAATTGATGCCTTTGAGCTGTGGTGTTGAAGAACACTGAACATTCCACGAACAGCCAAGAAAATGAATAGATATTTCTTGGAGAGGGTGCAGCCAGAGTGCTCTTTGGAGGCAAGCATGATGAGGCTTCACCTAACATACTCTGGACGTATTGCAAGGAGGTGCTGGAAAGGGTGGAAGGTCAGTGAAGGAGAGGAAGAACTTTAACCAGGTGGAGTGACATGGTAACTGCTGCAATGGGCTTTTGTGTGTCAGGAAGTGTGAGAATGGCGCAAGACAGGTTTCAGATCTTTTGTGCATAGGGTCGCTATGAGTTGTACTCAACTCAGTGGCACCTAACAACAACAGCAACAACAACAAAAATAACGGTCTATTAAGTCTATGAAAGGAAATTAGTAAACAGTTTGAAGTGAGAATATAGACACATTAATTTTTTAAGTAGTCATTTTTACTTTATTCTTTAGATATTAGGAATCTGCACAGTTTTTGTTCAGATGCCTTTGCATTAGAATTATTTAACCTTGCAAAAGTTCGTTACAAAGGCTGAAAAAGAAGAAAAGACCAAGGTGGATGTCAGATGAGACTCTGAATATTGCATTAGAGCGCCGAGAACCAAAGCTAAAGGAAGAAACCAAGAAATCAAAGAGCTAAAGAGAAAATTTCAAAAGGCATGCCGGGACGACAAAGCAAGATACTATAATGAAATGTGCAGAGAGCTGGAGTTAGAAAATCAAAAGGGCTGGACTCGCTCAGCTTTTAGTAAGCTGAAGGAGTTGAAAAACAAATTCAAGCCACTGGTGGCAATACTTGAGGTACTTTGGGTAGAATATTAAATGATCCAGGAAACATTAAAAGAAGATAGAAGGAGTACACAAAGTATCTTTATCAGAAGGAATTGGGTGACATAGAAGAATTTCATGAAATAACATATGAGCAAGAGCATATGATAAAGGAGGAAGTTCAAGTGCTCTGAAGGAATTGGCAAAAAAAGACTCCAGGAGTTGATGGCATACCAACTGACATATTTCAACAAACAGATGCTGCTTTGGATGTGCTCACTAGTTGTGCCAAGAAATCTGGAGGACAGCCAACTGGCCAACTGACTGAAAAAGATCAATAATTGTTCCCATTCCAAAGAAAGGAGACCCAACAAAGTGTGTAAATTATCGATCATTAATATCACATGCAAGCACGATTTTGCTGAAAATTATCCAAAAACGATTGGAGCAATATGTCGACAGAGAACTGCCAGATGTACAGGCTGGATTTAGAAGAGGTTGTGGTACTAAGGATATTATACCTAATGTTATATGGATCTTAGCAGAAAGCAGAGAATACCAGAAGAATATCTATTTGTGCTTCATTGACTATGCAAAGGCTTTTGACTGTGTGGATCACAACAAGCTATGGCTTACTCTGAGAAGAATGGGAATCCCAGAACATTTGATTGTGCTAATGAAAAACCTATACTTGGACCAAGAAGCAGTCATCAGCACAGAGCAGGTAGACACTACTTCGTTCAGAATCAAGAAGGGGATCTGTCAGGGATGCATGTTGTTTCCATACCTTTTCAATCTGTGTGTAGAACAGATCATTTGAGACTCTGGGCTGTATGAGGAGGAATGTGGCATCAGGATTGGTGGAAGAGTCATCAACAACCACCGTTATGCTGAAACTGAGGAGGACCTGAAGTGCTTGCTGCAGAAGGTCAGGGACTGCAATCATCAATATGGATTGAAGCCCAACATCAAGAAAACAAAAATTCTCACCACTGGACCAATTGAAAGTATCAGTATGGATAATGAAGAGATTGAGATAATTAACAGTTTTAGTTTACTTGGCTCCCCAGTCAGCACTGTTGGTAACAGCAGCCAGGAAATCAAGAGATGAATTGCATTGGGAAAGTCAGCTGTGAGGGACCTCTCAAGAGTACTGAAGAGCAATGACGTCAGGCTGGAGACTAAAGTGTGCCTGATCCAGGCTATAGTCTTCGCAATTATGGCTCTGTGTCGGAGAGCTGGACAGTGACTAGGGATGATAGAAAGAGAACAGATGCCTTTGATCTGTGGTGCTGGAGAAGAGCGTTGAATAGACCATGGACTGCTAGGAGAACAAACAGGTTTGTCCTGGTGAGGGTGAAGCCAGAGTGCTCCTTGGAGTCAAGGACTCTGAAGCTTTGTCTGACATAATTTGGGCATGTTGCAAGGAGGGACTGGTTCTTGGAGAGGGACATCATATTTGGGAGAGTGGAAGAACGGCAAAGGAGAGGAAAACCCTAGATGAGGTGGATCAATTCTGTGATTGGGTGGGAACTGTGGTGAGCATGACTTTGTCAGAGATGGAGAGGTTGGCAGAGGATAGAATGATGTCTAGAGCTCTTGTACATAGGGTCTCTATGAGTCGCAAGCAACTCGATAGCACATAACTACAACAACAACAACAACATGATGTAAATATGGTTTGAGGCAGGACAATTTTTTTTAATTAGAGTCAATGAAAATATTTGGGCTATAGGCAACTCACATTTTAACTAGATAAGTAAAGTTTGAAAGAAACATTTCCCCAGAACTTTTCCCAGGACAAATTGCTGGGATTTAGGCACTCATTAGATATGACAGCCAGTCGATAGGGACGGGTTAATAAGGATTCTCCAAGGAAGAGAGCCTGGAAGAGGGGAAGAGGGTAGAACAAGATTGTAGCCCTGAGAAATCTATCTTTAAAAACTGAAACAAGAAAAGATATTGCCAATGGAATAAGAAGTTAATATTTACTAGTAACATTAATTGGCAAGGTTTCAATTAATAGTATTATTAATAATAAATTATTTCAAGACACTAAAAAATATCACTTAATATCAAGTAGCTTATTAGCATTTTTTAAATGGAGGAAAAAGACCAAGGATATTTGTAAATTTAATTTCTATATTTCCTAGAGTTACCTACTCGTGGTTGTTTTATTCAGAATCTACATTTTTCTCATCATGAAGAAACTTAGCACTAACTTAGGAAAGAATCTACTGCATCATAGCTCGGTTTTCCATTCTCTATTTAGAAGCTGCCTCTTCTGTCACAGGAATGATCTTTCGTTTTCTGCTGTAGTCTGCATTATTCTAGTTATATCTATCAAATTACTGCTTCTCTCTGCTTCCGAAATACCTACATGAAAGTGATACAGAACTGAATTACATCAGAGGCGGCTGAGATTCCATGATACTGGAACACATACTCTCGTATTTTTCACAAGTCTTTTATCCAGATATTTCCTACATTTTTATAATTAAAAAGTATTTAAGATTTACAATGTTTTTAAAAAAGGTATTTTTAGTGCAACAATGAATGAGTGGAAGCCCAAAATCTCTGTAAATGTTTATGAAAATTAATAAAATATAATTATAGAAAAAAAAATAAAAAAGGTATTTTGTCCATAATAAATAAAATAAAATAAATATAAATAAAAATGTGATCTACAGGTTCACTGTCCCCTCCAATATAGATTCCAAATTCATTCTTCAAGCAGATAGAACAGCAATTTTTTGTTTCATTTGAAAGGAAAAAGACCCCAAATAAGCAAAGCTCTTTGGAAAAACAAAGTAAAATAGGAGGCATCTCACACCCTGATCTCAAAACTTACTATACAGATATAGTAATCAGAACAACATAGTATTGGTACGACAACATACACAGACCAATGGAATGGAATCATGAACTCAGAAATCAACCCATCTACCTATGGTCAGCTTTAGTTTGCATGGTTCCACTATCAACACTTTTGTTACCAGCAGCCAGGAAATCCAAAGATTAATTACATTGGGAAATTTGGCTGTCAGGCACCTCTCCAGAGTACTGAACAACAATAACAACTCACTCTGGAGACTAAAGAGTGGTCTTTGCAATTACTTGCTCTGCATCAGAGAGCTGTACAATAACTAGAGATAATAGAAAGAAAATTGATGCCTTTAGCTGTGGTTTTGGAGAAGAGTGTTGAATATACCATGGACTGCCAGGAGAGAGTGAAACTGGGCTGCTCCTTAGAGGCAAGGATCCTGAGGCCTGACATACTTTGGGTATATTGAAAAGAGGGACCAATCCTTGGAGAGGAACTTCATGCTTGGAAGAGTGGAGAGACAGTGAAAGAGACGAAGACCACCATTGAGATAGATTCAGTGAGTGGGGTAATGAGGGTAGGTGTGTCAGAGACAGTAAAGTTGGCATAGGATAGAGCAGGTTTCAGGGCTAGTGTACATAGGGTCACTATGAGTTGCAACTGACTAGATGGCACATAACGACCACCACAGCCTATGGTCAACTGATATTTGCCCAGGAAACAAAACTCATTAAATAGGGAAATAAATGATGCTAACAAAGCTAGATATCTGCCCACAGAAAACTGAAACAAAAGCCACATCTCACACCATACACAAAAAAGCAACTCAAAGTGAATCAGTGACCTAGGGGTAAAACTCAAAACTATAAAGATCATAGGAAACAAAATGGAAACATATTTAGAAGCTCTATCATGAGGCATAATTAGGCTGGTAAACAGTCAAACTGTGAGCATTGTATATATCAGAGACAACAAATAAAGCTCCAGGGAGCTCAGGTGGCCTAGTGTTAAGGAGCTGCGCTACCATCTCAAAGGCACATAGTTCAAATTCACCAGACGCTTTGTGGGACAAAGGTCAACAATCTATTTCCCTGCAATTTACAGCCTATAAATATCCACTGGAGGTTCAGCTATGAATGAATTCTGACTAGATGACATATAACAGCAACAACCACCAAAAGAACTAACAGATATACTTTAGGGGAAGTGTAACCAGAGTGCTCTTTAGAGTATAGTTAAAGCTAGTTTCAGGTATTTTAAACATGTTGTCAGGAGCGACTTATCCTTGGAAAAGATCATCATGCACAAGAAATACAGATGAGAGCAAGACCCTCAATAACATGGATTGACACAGTGACTGCCACAATGGGCTTGAGTCTGGCAAATATGCGGAGGATGGAACAGAAGAGGGCAAAGCTCTGATCCGCTGGTCCTAAGGTTGCTGTCCATGAGCCATAGTCAGCTTGGCAGCTACCAACAACATAACAGTATATATTACTTTTGGAGCTATCAAATGAGAGTTCAGCAACAGGGATACAAAGGCTAGTTCTGGAAATTATGAAGCAGGAATAATTCACAACTGCAGCATGCAGCTATGTAAGACTTATATAGACATCAGTTCTGTGAGAATCACCAATTCCTGAGGGCTTTTCTAGGCCACAGAACTCAACAGAAGAAAGAAATTAGCTTCTTATCATACAGATGAGTTGGATTTGGCTTATTAATGGGCGATTGATCAAAACAAGTGTCATTAGAGACTGTCAGTTTATTCTCATATTTACTGTTGCTGTGTATCGTTGAGGCAGAACTGACTCATAGACGATTCTCCAGTGGGCTTTCTGAGGAAATCACATGCTAGGAGATTATTTTCCTCCCACACAGCACCTGGTAGATATGAACCCTGTGGCTTTGACTTGGCATGGCAACTCCTTACCACCAAGCCAACAGATCTCCTCATTCTCATAATGGTATTTTTAATGTTTTTGGCTAATTAACCAATGCTGTTCAAATATTTATTTTCAAGAATCTATGTATAGGGAGCCCTGGTGGCCTAGTGGCAAGAAGCTGCTCTTCAATACCAAAGGCATGTGGTTAGAGGTCACCAGCTGCTCTGTGAGAGAAAGATGGGCGCTCTCCTCCCATGCAACTAACTGCCTTGGAAAACCTGTCAGAGGGTCAACTATGGGTCAGTCCCAACTCTACAGTACACAACAACAGGTTTACCAACAGTTTGTGGTTATTTAGAATAATAATGTTAACCACCGCCTGCCTTGTCGTTTCGTGTTACAGAATCACTTATGACTCATTGCAGCCCTGTGAACAACAGAACGAAACACTGCTCTTATTCTGTACCATTGTCACTATCATTGACATATTGAGTCCATTCTTGCAGTCATTCTGTAAATCCATGGTACTGAGGATCTTCCCAGTTTTTGCTGATTTTTTTTAGCAAGCATAATGTCTTTCTCCATTGACTGAAAGTTCTCTCTTGATCAAAGTATGTCCAAAGTATGTGCAGCATCTTGTCTTTCTTGATTTCAGGAAGTATTTTAGCTGGCTTTTGAAGAGACATTTAGTCTTTCTTCTGGAAGGTCATGGCATAGTCACTGTTCTTTGCCAAATACACAATTCACAATCATTAATTCCACATGTTTTCTCAGTCATGGTACAGCTTTTACATGATTATAAAGTGATTGAAAGTAACATTACCTAGGTCATACACAGTGACATCTTTGCTTTTTAGTACTTCAAAGAGGTTTTTTTACAGCAGGTCTATCCAATGCAATACATACATTCTTTTTTGACTGTTTTTTCATGGCAGTAGTTTGCAGTGCTTTTTTAAAATATTGCTTTGATATTAGAAGCTGTCACACTAGTATTTCAAATACTACTGGGGTCACTTGCAGCAACAAGGTTTGTTTGTTTGTTTGTTTTCAGTAGGTCTTCCAGACTCAGATGGTTTAGCAATCTACTTCTGAAATTAGCCAATGAAAACCCTATGGATTACAAAAGGACAATAATCCTCATAGTAATATTTAAAGGCAAAGTCTCTAAAAGTTAGAAGGCACTCAAAATGGCTACACTGATTGACTTTAGCATTATGATAACCTTGAATACACGCAGGAGGGCTGCACCTATAGACTTGAGCATATTGATAACCTTGAAGATGGTCAGGAACAGACATGTATACTATGATGACCCATGTAACATTTTCCATTCTGTGTTACACGGGTCACGATAAGTCAAACTGACTTAATGCTCCACATATTCTAAATATGCCCTGGATCATCCCATTGTACACATTACTTGGAAATAACTTTTACAAAAAAATTAAGGAGTGAAGACTACAATTTTGACAACAGCTTTCTGACCATGGTTCCTGTAGTCTTACCTCCCTGTGATATTTCTACAATAACTGCCACAGTAAGTTTTAAAAGCCATAAAGATAATTAACTCTGGAGCCACGCTTAGGCAAAGCTCTGTAGATGTAGTTCAAAGTACATTTACTGTTGATGTTGTTTTACATATAACTGAATGATCTCATTACATGTATATAATGTTGTTTTGTGTTTTATATGTGAGCTATATACTATAGGAATAGTGTAAAATGTTTTGCTCTAAATTGAACTCGAAATATTTTTCAAAGATGAAAGGACATTACTATTCAACATTTGAAGAGTAATCCCTTTAAGCTTAAACTCATGAATAAAAATCAATTTCATGTTTAACATGGTTTCACTCGCTTTCCACTTTGTGTCCTGCAGTAAGCCACATGACTGACTACATCAGGTTTTCATCGTCTTACTCTACATTTCTAAATTGGAGTTTCTCCATTTATATTAAGATCACACATTATCAAACTTGAAGCATTGCATGCTAAAATTTTCAACCATTAACTGAAAATGGATTATTAAAGGATATTGTGCTTATCTTCCAATAAAATATGTATTTGTATTTATGAAAGAGCAAAAATGCATCCATGTGCTTTATACTTCTTAAATAATGTTTTTTCTTGAAGCTAAATACAGCTGTGCAGTAAGCATTTTTCAGAGATACTTTTCAGTTTTAAAGGAACAAATGACATTGCTCTTAATGTGCATAATAAATAACTCTACAAATACTAATTTCTTAATTTTTCTAAAATGCAAGGACTGCATAATGCAGTATGTCATAGACAGTGGTATGCTATGGATTGTAACAATAAATTAAACTGGAGTCCTGTTATTTATAATAATGATTAAGATGAGCAGATTGCTCTGAATAATATTTTTGAAGCAGAGAGATAGAATGTCATAACTAATGATTCTTCTTTTATCAAACACTATTTCTCCGCTTCCTTGCACACAAATTAGATTTCTTTGTAAGGACTGTCTCAGGCTTAGAAGTGTACAGTTTGATTTTCTCTGCTATTTCAACAACACTGCATTTCTGCTTTGTAAGTGCATTGATTGTTATCTGGCTCATTGCTTATGTTATTTACTTAGATCAGGCAATTGAACTTATTTTAAGTAATAAAAAAATAGACTACAGGATGAAATAGCAAAAAAAAAAAATCTTAGAATATTGAGAATGAGACCAGTTTTTGAACTCAGGGTAAGAATCCCCTATAAATATATAAGTTTTGTTAATAACTTTAAGTAGTCAGAACTCTTAATTTTAGGATTTATACATAATCTTATACATAATATACACTCAATATACTTTTATATCTTTTTTCCCAAATCAATAACCTTTCCTAAGAAACATCTCTTAAGTATCTGACAGGGGCATCTCTTTCAAGCAGTATTCCGTGCATTGAGAATGCATGTTCTCTCTAATAAGTTAGAAAGATCATAAGAAAAGGCTACATTTACCAAAACCAAAACCAAAACCAAATATCCATGTACATAATGGAACAAAAATATACTAAGATGATATGTGTACAAGACAGTAAGAGTCACACCGCTAAACTATCTGCGGTTTATTGTTGTGTTCTGGCAAGTTGGAACCGAAACATTGCTAACGCTCTGGTTTATTTTTAAAGGCTGTAAATGTCATGGGAGGAGATTGCTAATCTTTCTCCCACGGAGAAACTGGTGGATTCAAACCACCTGCAGTGCAACTCTTTACCCCTCTAGACCAGGAGGACTCCTTAAACTATGTGTAGAAAAAGAAAACACCGTTAAGTGTTCATGAGAAGAAAGAATGTTTGTGTATTAGAAAGAATAAAGTTAAATATCAACTGTCTTGAAGGTGAAAAATAAAACAAGGTAAAACCAAACAAAAAGACACTCAACTATATACGCAGAGAGGCCAAAGCAAACATCTTAAAGAGTGAAATACTCGAAGCAAATTGCAAAGTGAGACAATCTAAAGCAAATTGCAACATGTGTTGAGAAGCAGGTGGAAAAGTTGTTTAAAATATAGACCCTAAATGATGCAAGCAACTGATATACTCTGTGGCTAACTGAAAGTTGGAAGTCCAAGTCTACTCACATTTTTCATGGAAGAAAAGCCTAGTTAGTGAGCGACTTCTGAAAATTCAACCATCATAATCCCTATTAAGTAGTTTACTCATTGCTGTTGAGTTGTCACAAACTCATTGCTGAATCTCTAGAAGGTTTCCTGAGACAGAAAAAGTAACACTGAAGGAGATTACCCATTTTTCCCCCACTCAACTGATGGCATTGATCTGCCAAAGTGGTGCTGCTTTGGGGTTATTAATGCAAATCCTTATAGACTAAGGCGCCAGTGATTCCTCCACTAAGCAGAATTATATTCAAACCCAACTTTCTCACCCCTGATCTGATTGTATCAATATGTATGCTAAATATTAGCAACATTTAGTGTATGTGTTATTTTCTTGAGTGTGAGTCAATTTAATAGCAACTTCTTGATTGGTTGGTCCATAGTTAAGTTTAATATTTAATTTGATATCTGCTCTAGATACAAAAGGACTTGCGCTAGGTGAATTTATAGAAACGTTTTCTTCTTTGTATTAAATCATGGTACTCATTTTCAGCCTCTTCAGTTATTATACAAATTATGATGGTGGCATGGTTTTGAAATTTAGTGCTCTGTTTCTCTCTCATCATTCATGTCAATCAATTATTCAGGCAAGATAATTTTAAGACTGTTTTTAAAAGAGAGGTAGATTTATTTTTCTATATAACTAGTTTGGTATTGTTTTTTCTCTCTAGAATTGGTTTGCAAAATAGTTTGTATTAAGCAAAGAAAAGTCCATTTTACTTTTTTCTTGTTCGTTCTTCTTTGCACAGTTTCTGCTATCCTTAGCTCATGGAATTTTTCAACACTTTTCAAGGCGTGTATTTATTTTGTGAAAGTTGATTTATGCTACTCTAGATTATATAACCTGTCAATCTACTTGTCAATGTGGAAGAAAACTCCAAAATATTTAAACAAATATAAAGTAAAATAAATAATGAGCATGCCTTTGCACTGATCAAATCCTCACTTTCCCCTTGAATAGTATAGGTACAGAATGGACTTGCTGCCAGTATCAATTTGTGCACTAAGAATCAATAGCACTTAGTGTGTTTCTTGTATTCTAGGTTCATGAATAAATTTGACAATGGTTTCTTCTCATGTCGTTGTTTGAGTTCCTATGAATAACAGGCCGGAACTCTCTCCTATCCTTTGCCATCCTCATCATCTCTGACATACTTGAGCCCATTGTTGTAATCAGTGTCTCAGTCCATCTCACCGAGACTCTGTCTTTCTTTTGCTGATCTGCCACCTTTCCAAAGATGATGATCCTTTCCAATGAGTAGCCCCACCTAAAACATGCCCCAAGTATGCAAGATGAAGCTTTGCCATCCTTGCCTCTAAGAAGCACTATGGCTGAACCTTCTCTAAGACATATCTATTTGTTCTTTTTACCAAAGTGTACTTGAAATCCCAGAAAAATTATATATTAGGCCTGGAACTCACTCACTCATTGCCATCAAATCAGAATAGACTCATAGTTGACCCTCTAGCAGGCTTTAAAAGGCTGTAATCACAGAGGAGATATGGAGAGCAATGTGGCATCAGGATAAGAGGGAGACTCATCAATAACCTGTCTTATGCAGATGATATAACCTTGCTTGTTGAAAGTGAGGAGGACTTGAAGCACTTGTTGCAGAAGATCAAGGAATGCAGCTTTCTGTATGGATTGCATCTCAATGTAAAACAAAACAAAAAAACAAATATTCTTTCACTGGATTAACAGGCAACATCATGATGCATGAAAAAGAGATTGAAATTGTCAACAACCTCATCTTACTTGAATCACAATAAACATCCTTGTTACCAGCAGTCAGGAAATAAGGTGATGCATTGCACAGGTAAAATCTGCAGTTAAGGATATCTCCAAATCATTGAAGAGTAATGATGTCAGTTTGAAGACTAAGGTGCATCTGATTTAGGCCATGGTCTTTCCTATCACTTGCTATACATCTGAGAGCTGGATATTGAAGAAGTATGACAGAAGAAAAATTGATGTCTTTGAGCTGTGGTGATGAAGAAAAGCACTGAACATCCATGGACGACCAAAACAACACACAGATATGTCTTAGAGGGGGAGCAGCAAGAGTGCTCTTTGGAGGCAAGAATGATGAGACTTTGCCTCCCATACTTTGGGTATGTCGCTAGAAGGGGCTGTTTCTTGGAAATATGATGCTAGGAAATGTGAAGAGTTGGTAAAGGAGAGGAAGACTCTCAGCCAGGTGGATTGACATGAAGTCTGCCTCAGTAGGTTCTAGTGTGTTGGGAAGTGTGAGGATGGCACAGGATAGGACAGGGTTCAGATTCACTGCTCATCGGGTTGCTATGTGTTGTACTCAACTTGACAGCCCCTAACAACCACCACAACAATAATCAAAGAGGAGGAAATCCCCCATCTTTCTCCCACAACACAGGTAGTGCATTCACTCCACCCACCTTAGGGTTGGCAACTCATTTCCCTATCCACTAAGCCACCAGAGCTCACCAACAGGTATGGAGTAAAGCACAATGAACATGTGAGTGTCTTACTTTTAAAAATATGAATCTTGACTGGAATCGTGCTATTCCAATTATTGTGCTGTATTTGTAACAGTGTCTATCAATTTCTTTAACACTTTCCTCCCTAGAATAATTTTAAGGAAGAGTAATGGATACAAGTATCCTTATTCACAGGTATTTCTGCAGGGAAATATTTACTGTCCAATTTCACCAATGGGTCATTGCTTTGCTCTCTTCTTTCCCTTTGTTGTGAGAGTCATCGTTTTGAGATCTCACACACTTGTCAGAGGAAAGTGAGCAGCAAAGGCGAGTGCTGTTACTGGGAAAAATGAAAAAAATGATGACCTGGAAAAGAAGAAAGTAGATGAGAGGGGAAAACCAAGAAGACATTGAGAAAGTAATGATTGAGGGGTTTAAGAGAGTTGAAAATTAATATCTTCTGATATTGACAGCTTAATATGAATGACTCAATTTCATAAATATGTGTCTATTGCCTATTGTACTCCTGACACAATGACAGAGTACAGACTTCTCCCTGTCAGCTGTAACCTAGATTTTCATTAGAATGACAATACCTATAATGTGAACTAATATCAGTCCTAGAGTCTCAAGATGAATTGCAAAAATAATATGGATACCCCTGATGTGAGCCAGGAAATCTTGTCAATCAGTTGCTGTGGGCACATGAGGAGACTCTTATCAGAGCTGTAAGCCTTGTCAAGAGCTCTGCCCCAAATCTCCAATTCTCATTAAGAGAGAAGGACTGAATGGATAGAAGGAATTAATTCTTTTAGGGCTAGAAAACGTGCGGCCCACTAGGCATAGGATATTTATGTTTTATGTTTCCCATGTCAGTACTATTTTCTTCGGACTATGAATGGTAATAGATGGAGGAAATAAGTTAATTTCAGCACTTCTCATACACTGCTCAAGATTCATAAGGCAGTCACAGATAAAATGACCAAAGTGGAAAGAAATATTGGTCCAAATTGCATTTCTTCTCGATTCGGGTATACCATGAGGGAATCAAAATCCATTTACAATATCAGCACAGTCATTGTCCATCTCTATCAATTTAGTGCAAAAGGGAGGAAGGAATCATTAGGGCGTGCGCGCACACACACAAATCAATTTGGTCATCTGTCTGCATGCAGACCTTAGGCCAAACCAGATTGAGTATGAGAAAAGTAGACAAAAGGGAAATCCTGGGCTTCATTGTGTAATTCTTTGGCACTGCTCCTGTTATGTGGCTAATGAACCCTTCATCTTGAATCAGTGTGTTTTACAGCTGCACCTGATCATTGTTTCTGAAACCCAAAACTATGATGTGTAGCAAGCTGTAGATGAGGTGAGGTGTGATGGAGTATCATTGTCAAATTATTAATAGAAATGTTCATTTTATAATAGAAATATAAAGTATGATATTTTATTCACAGCTCCCTTTTGAACCCTGATTCTAGCTGCAAAAATGGACCATATCATTCATGACTGAACAACTTTGTCAAAAGATGTGAGGTGTTTGATAATTCATATTTTAAATTCTACTGTCGTTTTTGTGAAATTTCTTTTGCATCATTTTGTTCCCCAGTAAAGCAAAAGTAAACATTTCTCCCCCCTCCCCAATTAATCTTATGGTGTGATTAAACTCTTTGATAGTAACAAAGAAGGAAGAACAATAATTAGTGAGCCCAATTTCTATTGAAATATTAATTGATAGTATTTACTTCAAAGTCAATCTCAATGCGTTTATAATACACATGGATTGTAAACTTTAATTGCCACAATGATACATACATATTTATTATCCTTCCTTTACAAATAAAAAAAAGAGACTCACAGAGAATAAAAAATTCATCTAAAGAATATTAAGCAGATATTGTTCTTGCAATTTGATTTAAAACTGAAATTAATCTTCATTGCTGGTTTTCAAATTAAGAGTTGGAGAAAATAGGAGTTTTACACTAACTGTCGCATAACTTGTCTTTAGATTAATATTATATGTATATATTTCATGCACATATATAAGCATATACACTAGAGGAAGAATATCTTAAACCCACACAAATATTTCAATCTGTAACAAATAAAAGTTTATTTCAAACTCAAAACTTGGGTTTTCATAGTAACCCTTTAATATTCAGTCATAGAAGTTACATATAACTTTCTACAGACTGATAAGGACCTCAGGTGGCACAATGGTTGGCCACTCAATGCTAGCTAAAAGGTTGGAGGTTTGAACCTCACAGTTTCTCTTTAAGAGAAATGATCTGGCAATCTTCTCCTGTAAAGACCGTTGTCATATGCCCTTGAGATGACTACCACTCATAGAGACCTCATGAACAAAAGATCGAAACTATGCTCTAACCTGCTTCATTGGCACAATCTACACCACGTTCAAGCCCATTGTAGTCATTGTGTCTCTCTAGTTCATGGAGGGTCTTCCTCTCTTTTCCTGACTCTCTATCTTTTCCAAAAGTCTACCTTTTCCCCGAAGACTTATAACATCCCCAAAGTATGGAAGACAAAGCTTCTCCATCTTTACCTCTAAGGAATACTTTCGTTGCACTTCCTGCAAGAAAGATTTGTTTGTTCTTTTGGCAGTCCATGGTATATTCAGTATTCTTCACCAACACTGCAACTCATGGACATGTACTTTTTTCCCCTTTTGTCTTTATTATTCATTGCTCAGTTTCAGATGCAAACAAAGCAATATAAGATGCTTTGGTTTCTGTAAACTCATCTTAGTCTGTACACAGACACTCTGGCTCTTTAGCACTTTTAAAAAAAAGTCCTTGAAAACATATCTCCAATGCAACACAACTTCTGATTTTTTTACTGCTTGTACATTGGATGTTGATGAGACTCCAAGTCAAATAAAATAATTGACAGTATCAGTCTTTTCCTAATTTATCATAATGTTGCCATTATTATTGGCCCAGTGGTAAGGAACCCATATTGAAGGCTGTTGTTGTTGTTGTTATGTGCCATCGAGTCATCTGTGACTCATAGTGACCCTATGTACAACAGCGCTAAACTCTGCTTTATACTGTGTCAATCTTATTGTCCCTGATACACCCACTCCCATTATCACAGTCATTAAGTCAACCCATCTCACTGAAGGTCTTCCTTTCCTCCAGTGTCCCTCCACCCTCCCAATCATTATGTCCCTCTTCAAGAACTGATCACGCCTTGCAGCATGTCCAATGTATGTCATATGAAGCCTCAGAATCCTTGCCTCCAAGTGCTTCAAACCTCCCTTGCTTTCTGCAAGCAAGCTGCATTATCTGCATAATGCAGGTTGTTGAGGAGTCTTTTTCCTATCATGATGTCACAATCTTCTTTATGTAGATCAACTTCTTGAATTATTTGTTCAGGATATAGACTGAATATGTATGTAAAAATGATACAACTCTGATGTATACCTTTCCTGATTTTAAACCATGTAGTATTCCCTTCTTCTGTTCAAACATCTGTTCCTTTGGCTTGTGATATTTATATCATTTGATGATTTCCACATTCTGTTGGATCATATTTTTTTGAATTAGCACAAATATGGATATTATTCAGTCAGTTGGCTAGGTAGCTCTCTTCCAAATTTCTTAGCATAAATTAGTGGGCACGTCTAAGGCTGAATCTGTGTTTAGAAGTATTTCAATTAGCAGTCCATTAATTCCTGGGGTTCCATTTTATGTCAGCATCTTCCGTATAGCTTGAACTCCCATCATTTCTGTTGATTCTTGATAATATGTCATTTTCAGAAAAGGTTCAATATCAATCAATAATTTCTTGATATAGTAACTCTGTACATTCCATCCTTCTTGTCTTGATACAACTTGTATTAATTAGGATTTTCAAATCAAGGTTTGAATTTGTTACTCATTCTTTCTGTTTGAGAAATACTGAGTGTATTCTTTCCTTATGATTATTTAACTCCATCTCTGTGCACATTTCTTTGTGATTCCTTGATTTGTCTTCTCAATCCAAACTTTGAAATCTTGAGTTCAAGTCTTTCACATCAGCATTATTTCCCCTTCTTTTGACTTCTTTCCATTCAAGTATATGTTTTAGAGTCTCTTCTGATACCAGCTTTGGGCTTTTCTTTCTTCTCTGTCTTTGTGATGACCTTTAGCTTTCTTCATGAATGATGTTCTTTTTTTTTAAAATTTAGGTTGTTTATTTTTCATTTCAATG